>NC_091311.1:36601080-36778580 GCF_038502225.1 Cherax quadricarinatus | reverse complement strand
GAGATAGTTAAAATGACCACAGTAACAGTAAGGCTAATTTGTGTAAGTACTACAGAAGTAGGTAATTTGAGTATTTAAACTACCAGCATATCAAGTTTGTGTTGTATGTACAACAGAATTCAGTTATTGCCATTAACAAACACTAACCCTTATGTTGGGTGTTGCAGGTCTCCATCCTGAACATTGCAGGCAACAAGACAGGAAACAGAAGAACAGCGAACGTGCGCAGTGTTGGTTATTCTGACCTCTTCTGTCTTTCTAAAGATGACCTCTGGGATGCCCTTACCGAGGTCAGAACTTGTTCACTCACGATTATATTTTTTTTTTTTTATGAGACCCAAAAAAAGTAAACACATTCACCATCAAATTAACGTACCAAAAATGCACTTTGGGTTTTCCATTTTCAGCTTTATTTATGCCCCCAATACCCATCCTAGGGTGGCAGTTTTTTGTTACTTAAATGAGTTAAGTAGTAATTACATTTTTATTCGGTTATGAAAAATAGCATCGAGTTCATTTTTATTCACTAGGAAATACAACGATGAGTTTTGTACTCGGTCCTGAATTCTGTTTTATAAGTTTTACAACGTTAATATGTGGTTATGATTTATTTACAATACAAAACATTTTGGTTGTATTTAGGTATATGACAGTTGTGAGTTATTTACGAAAGGATAAAAGTATTTTTCCATTATGGTAATACGCTACTTATACATTTCTTAAAGTTTTGTGAGCCAGTTCTCTAAATTAATTAATTTTCTTGCATTAAAGCACATAACAATGCAGGATGTGACAGCAGTTTCCATTGTAAAGTTTAACTTTTGTTAGGTTTACTTCAGCTGACAATGTAAACTCCTAGTCGAAGCCAGGCAATAGTAAACATCAAAGAAAATGTCTGCTAACTTTGATAAGAGAAAGCTAAAAAAATAAAAATTCAAATTCAAATTCAAAGTTCATTCTCTATAAGGATTACAATGCTGAGTTTACAGAATTTGGTTATTGTGTGGTTTACATGTAGTAAAATAATAATTACAGAGTGTACCACTAGAACACCTAGCATGGCTAGGCATTTCGGGCAGACTTAAATTAAATCTTAAGTTTAAAATATTACAAAATTATGAGGTAAATTGGTATTATGGCTAAGTGACTAAATACTAGTTTGTGAGTTTAGCAATGTGAATGCTTTTGTTTTGGCACCATACATAGTTTCAGTATTGGAGTATCACAGGCCAACTTATGACTAGTTAAGATTCATTATTTTGAGATTGAGATTGATATTTCTGTTTATGGTCAAATGGGTGAGTGAGTGTAAGTGTTAACCACCAGGTGGTATTCGTGTAATTAGTTGACAGGGTGTATCAGGGAGATAAGATGTTTTCTGATGGCAGTTTTGAAGGTGATGAATGTGTCTGCAGTTTTAGAATTTTCAGGTAGGGTGTTCCAGATTTTAGGGCCTTTGACATACATTGAATTTTTGTAAAGGTTTAGTCTGACACGGGGAATGTCATAGAGATGTTTGTGTCTGGTGTTGTGCCTGTGGGTTCTGTCGCAACTATCAAGAAAGCGTTTTAGGTCAAGGTTAATATTGGAATTTAAGGTCCTGTAGATGTAGATTGCACAGTAGTAAGTGTGGATGTACTGAACAGGGAGTAAGTTTAGATCTATGAAGAGTGGGGGGGGGGGTGTTGCCAGGGATGGGATTTAGTGATTATTCTTACTGCGGCTTTTTGTTAGGTTATTATTGGCTCTAGGTGTGTTGCTGCAGTTGAACCCCAAGCACAGATAGCATAGGTGAGGTATGGATATATAAGTGAATGGTATAGTGTGAGAAGGGCAGTTTGCGGCACGTAGTATCGTATCTTGGAGAGGATCCCAACCGTTTTGGATACTTTTTTGGTTATGTGTTGGATATGGGTGCTGAAGTTCAGGTTGTTGTCGAGGTATAGGCCTAGGAATTTGCCCTCATTATGCCTGGCAATTAGAGTGTTGTCGATCTTAATGTTAATTTGCGCATCTCCTGCTCTGCTACCAAACATAATGTAGTAGGTTTTGTCAGCGTTAAGCGTAAGTTTATTGGCTGTCATCCAAGTCGATATTTTGCTCAGCTCCTCATTAACAATGGTGTTGAGGGTGGCAAGATTAGGGTGAGAGATGACATAAGTCGTGTCGTCAGCAAAGAGAAAGGGGTTCAGGTGTTGAGATACGTTTGGAAGATCATTGATGTATATGAGGAAGAGCAGGGGACCAAGGACACTTCCCTGCGGAACTCCAGTATCAAGTGGCTGTGTTGTTGATGCTGTGTCTTTAATGGTGACATACGGATACCTATTAGTAAGGTAAGATTTGAAATATGCAAGCGCATGGCCTCTTATACCATAATGGTCAAGTTTGTGGAGTAGGATGCCGTGGTCTACTGTGTCAAAAGCTTTTCTTAGGTCAATAAAAATTCCTAGTGGATATTCCTTATTTTCCAATGCTGTGTAAAGCAGATCTAGCATTTTTATGATTGCATCGTTAGTGCTTTTATTTTTCCTGAATCCAAATTGGCAGGGGTTGAGTATGTTTTGTGCCGTTATAAATGAATATAGTCTCCTGTGCACGAGTATCTCAAAGATTTTGGATAGCAATGGTAAGTTTGATATTGGCCTATAGTTGTTTAAATCTGTAGGGTCACCACCTTTATGTATTGGTGTAATCCTTGCCGTCTTGAGTAGTTTCCGGAAGGTGCTAGTTTCTAGTGACTTGTTAAAAAGTAATGAGATAGCATGCGAGAGGACATGGGCCACTCTCTTGTACAATAATGGTGGGATATGAGACAGATTCCCTGAGTTATTTTTAAGTGACTTTATAATCTCAGTGACTTCCATGGGCTCAATTGGAGCAAGATAGAAGGAATTTGGGAAATTCCCATCTAGGTAGTCCCCGGCATGGGCATTGGTGCGTGGGATTTTATTGGCGAGATTAGAACCTATGGTTGAGAAGAAGTCGTTTATCTTGTTAGCTGTGTCAGTTGGATGCAGTGGTGTTTCATTAGGTTTAGTTAGGGCAATATTCTTGTTTTTTTTCAGTTTGTGGGTCCCTAGAATTTGAGAGAGTGTTTTCCAGGTCTTTTTTATATCTCCTCTTGTGTCAGTGAATCTACTGGAGTAGTATAGTTGTTTGGCTTTCTTTATTACTTTGGTGAGGACTGATGAATAGTGTTTAAGAATATCTTTGTGTATTAAGCCCTGCCTATATTGCTTTTCATATTGGTGTTTCTTATCAATGGATTTCAGAATGGTGCTGGTTAGCCATGGGCAACCAAGCCGTTTGTTTGTGATCTGTTTCGTTTTTATGGGACAATGTTTGTTGTATAGTCTAAGTAATTTGTTAAGAAAAATGTCTGTCCAGTCATCAATACCATTGGCCTTGGAGAATTCTGTAGGCCAGTCAACAGTCTCTAGGTCAGCTGTGAACTTCCTTATTGAGGCCTCATCATAGTCTAAATGAAACTTTGTTGTATTCAAGTGGTGGTTTACTAATGTTTGTCAAGAGGAAGGTAGGGTAGTGGTCTGTAGTGCTATCTGTGATTATCCCTGATTTAAGGGGGGCTAGTATATTGGTCCATATGTGGTCTATTATGGTTGCACTTGTTTCAGTGAGCCTGGTTGGTTTAGTTATTGTTGGTATGAGAAGTGTGTTGTTCATATTGTTGATGAAATCAGTTACAGGCTGTTCATCTAGTAGGCCAAGGTTGATGTTAGTCTCCAGCTAAGAGAAGGTGGTGCTTATTCATTTGTCTGTTTGTTATTAGTGCCTTTAGTTTCTCACTGAAATTTGGGATGTTTGTGTGGGGTATCCGGTAAATGGCACTGATTGTTATAGGCGTCTTAAGGTTTTTTACAGTAAAATTAGCAAAAATGTATTCTCCATATTCATCACTAAAGCAATTGGTGCTGATACAAGATAATTGGTTAGAGTAATAGATTGCAATACCACCCCCAACTTGGTATGGTCTGCAGTTGTGGATTGCTGTGTATCCTGGTAGAGGGTAGATATCTATTGTGTCCTGCTTAAGCCAGGTCTCAGTAAGAATAATGCAGGAGAAGGGTGTCTTTAGTGATTCAAGGAGTGCCAGGAGGTCATCATAGTGTTTGCTTAAGGACCTAATGTTGTAGTTAAGTACTGATAAACTTTTAGCATTGTTTAGGATAGTGCTGGCTTGTGATGCTGTGTAGTAAAGGCAGTTACTTTCCAATAGGTTTTGATTGTGTGTCAGATTATGGAGGCTTAGATCAGGGTCGACGTGATCAATCATTTTCTAGGTTTAAATTATGGTTATTTATATCCTGAGTTGTGGGTTGAGTTTTAGTACTGATATCTGTAGTGGTAGGAAGTTTGGACAAGTATATAGCTATAGCATTTTGGTCATGTAGAGTATAGTCACTAATACACATAATGGAGTTGGTGTTGTCTATGTGTTGTGCTGGAATGAGCTAAAGTACAACTAGGTATAAACTAATAATATAAAAATACAAATTAAAAATAACACAAGACTCTCACTTGTAATTGCACTAAGGTCTAATGTAATGACTTTGGTATAGTCTATGTATTGAGCTAGAATGAGCTATAGTACAACTGAGTTTAATCTAATGATATAAAAAAGGCACAAGACTCTCAATTGTAATTGCACTAAGGTGTTATATAAGTTGTTTATAAGAATTAGAGTATAACTAGATTTAAATTGACTAGATAAAATATGCAAGTTAAGGTAGCAAAATAATAAAAAAAGTAGAAAAAAAATATTAGGTAGTTGGTACTAGTTAGCAAAAGATAGTTAAGGGCCTTGAACAATAATATAATTGAAATATACACTAATTGCACACACAATATAGTCACTAAGATATGAAAACAATCTTAGAATAGGACTTATAATATAAACTTATAATATAAAAATACAAATTGAAATGGTACTTGTAATTGCACTAGGGTCTGGTATAGGTTGTTGACAAAATCAAGAGTATAACTAGATTTAAATTGACAAAATAAAATTCACAAATTAAAGTACCAAAAGAATAATAAGTAAAAAATAACAATGGCAATGTCTTGGTTATAATATGATAGTAAGATGGTAGACAGGTACACAGGTACTGAGGCACACAAGTGCACAGGTACAAAGGATAATATAAAGGTTGGAGTTGAATATACAAACTTGGAAATTTGGCAACAAAATGTTATGGGAAGTATAAAATAATGATTAATGTACAAAAGTAAATTTGACTGGTAGTAAATACGTGTATGTTTGTATCTCCTGATTTTGTTGGATGTGACAAAGATACGAGTAAACCTTCTATTAAAGAGTAAAAGAGAGGAGAGTAAGTGACTGGTAGTAAGTGTGATGGATGCCAGAGTATTGGTATTTTCATGATCGTAACAATATCTGAAAATTCCACTCCCAGAAGACTTTGTCCGTTGTTGCCGAATCAAGTGGAGGATTTTGCCTCGTATTTCTATTGTCTGTTATACAGAGGTCCCTTAAATCGATGGTTCACTGGAATAGAATTACCCTACTTTATCTTCCCTCGTCACTGACGGCCCCGCCTTTGACACAGACTTTGTCAGCAATATATTTATTACATCAGCTTTGATTATACTTCCTTTAGCACTCTTCACCGCCCTTACTAACTCTACCTCTGTTATATTTTTCACCCTCGTTGATCTCCGACCAAGCATAGCGCACCCAGCCCTGCAGCGCTGTATGACCCTTATGGTTATGGTTTAAGTGCTTAGTTATAATAATAATAGTAATAATAATAATAATAATATAGAAAGCTTCTGGTTATGCAGAGAAATTTCTTGCAGTCTTAAAATTAAATCATTACTGGACGTTTATATAATTAAGTTGGTTTTCATGATGCATATGTTTACATTCTTTAATATTAATTAACTCTTTAGTTTATTATCATGAAATTTTTGGATTTTTTAAAATGTTTATATTCATTATTGCATAAGTTGAAATGATGATAGAACATATGACTGTTAATATATGGATAAATTTTTGATGCTGCTGACAGACTGAACTTTAACATAGTTTGTACAGAATTTAAGTCATGCAGAGATACTATTTAACTACATTTTTAAAGATAAGATAAGATTTCGTTCGGATTTTTAACCCCGGAGGGTTAGCCACCCAGGATAACCCAAGAAAGTCAGTGCGTCATCAAGGACTGTCTAACTTATTTCCATTGGGGTCCTTAATCTTGTCCCCCAGGATGCGACCCACACCAGTCGACTAACACCCAGGTACCTATTTGCTGCTAGGTGAACAGGACAACAGGTGTAAGGAAACGTGTCGAAATGTTTCCACCCGCCGGGAATCGAACCCGGGCCCTCCGTGTGTGAAGCAGGAGCTTTAGCCACCAGGCCACCGGGCCACCCAAGAAGGTAGTAAGATTGGGAACTTTTTGCATTTTCTGGGAGATCAAAATTTTAGAACCATTTATTCGCATGGAGTTCATAGGTTGAGTTGAATACTTGGTTTGTCAGAGGTACTTGTTTCTTGTAAAAAGTTTATGATCTTCTGCAGCTCTTCGGAAAGAGTATCCTATACACCATGCACAGTAGTAGGTGCAGGGCCGGATTAAGAAGTCTCCGGGCCCTAGGCTATTCAGATTGGCGGGGCCCCTTTGAGTTACGGGTAAGAGAAGCGACCCCTTCCAGCTTGGGGGGGGGGTCGGTGTGAGCCTGTTTAAGGTCTAATTAAATACATTCTGACTATTTAGATTAAATTTAATAGGGAAAGTACATCAAGACAACCAAAACCATTTACCAACAGCCATTATAACTATCTTGTTAAATCATGCATTTTAAAGAGAATAAACTCAAGACAGCATAGCATTACTAGATTAGGCTATTCAAGTAGTGACATCATGTACCTATTATATTCAGCATAACCACTACAGCACTGTTATTCCCTTTATAAATCACTGACCATTATTGTTATCATTGCATCATGCATAACACTATCAAATCATATAAACTCAAGAAAGTAAAGAATTGTTTATACTCACAGGCACTTCTTAAATAAACTTTTTTCTGGATTTCATATTGGCAAAATCATCAATTATATTCTGAAAATCAATATTTCTTGTTAGATCAGACTCACTGGTCAACAAGGCTAGGTTACACAATTTGTCTTGGCTCATTGTTGAACGGAGCTGGTTTTTCACTCTTTTCAAAACAGAAAATGAACGTTCTCCTTCACAGTTAGTAGCTGGAAGTGTTAGGTAAAGGCGATACACTATGTCAACATTAGGGAAGGTTTCTGAGATACCTGCATTTCTTAAATGTTTCAAAGCAGCTGAGGGTGCACATTTTTCAGGTGGAGCTTTAATCTGATTCATATACCCAGAAAAATGAACTATTTCTTCAACAAATGTGTCCTGAACATCTGCTGAAAGGTGTTGTTGCAACTTTAATGCAGCTTCTCTCAATTCTGCATCTGGCATAGTGGTAATTTTGAACAGAAATCCAAACTTGTCATTGAGATTCTGGTAGATTTCTTTTCTTTTCACCAATTCTGTAATCAGTGAATCCAGAATGACGAAGTATGTAGCTGTCTTACATTTCTGCCTTGGCAGCAACACAATTTCATTGTCTGGCTCTTCAAAATTGTGTTTCCTCTTCCTTGACCGCTGATGATCAGCCCGGTAACTGTAGTCTTTCACCAGCAGTTTAGCTTTCTCTTCAAACATTTCAAAAGCTTCATCATTGCGAAGTGAGCTTACAAATTCCACTAAGCCTGCATAGAGGTTAGCACAAGTAGCCATTTCAATTTCAATTTTCTGAAGTGTCTTGTTCGTGGCGTTCCAGTATACAGTCCCAAAGCACACAGAGTAAGGCCAATTCAAAATCTTCCAATTTTGATGCTAAGCTGGCTGCTTCGCTTCTTGTAGTTGCTGTCTGGTCTTCATCCTCTGCTATTTGGATCAAAGCAGAACGTATTTCAGCAAAGCTGTCTTTCAAAGCATGTGTTGCATCATGCTGCACTGACCACCTTGTTGTTGATAATGATTTGATGACATCTCCATGAATGGTTGACTTGAGTATACTCCACCGATGCGTTGAAGCAGAGAAAAAATTAGAGTGCTTGTAAAAGTCCAAAAAATGAAACTGCAGTGACACAACACTCCGCAGCACATGACCCAACAAGATTAAGAGAATGTGCTGAGCAGGGCACATATTCAGCAAGTGGGTTGATTTGCTTGATACGAGCTTGCAATCCATTATATTTACCCTACATGTTACTTGCATTGTCGTAGCTCTGGCCACGGCAATCCATAATAGAGAGATCATGTTCAAGCAGAGTATCCAGTACTACATTCATCATTGTTTCTCCATCCATGGTGGCCCAGTGACCTGGTGGCTAAAGCTCCCGCTTCACACACGGAGGGCCCGGGTTCGATTCCCGGCGGGTGGAAACATTTCGACACGTTTCCTTACACCTGTTGTCCTGTTCACCTAGCAGCAAATAGGTACCTGGGTGTTAGTCGACTGGTGTGGGTCGCATCCTGGGGAACAAGATTAAGGACCCCAATGGAAATAAGTTAGACAGTCCTCGATGACGCACTGACTTTCTTGGGTTATCCTGGGTGGCTAACCCTCCAGGGTTAAAAATCCAAACGAAATCTTATCTTATCTTATCTTATCTTAAAGTGCTCTACAGGCTTACCACTGGAGTCGACAAAGCGAACAATGAATGTCAATTGATCTGTATGTGAAATATCTGGTGTTGAATCTACACTTATTGCAAAGTATTTTGCAGTTTTCACAGCTGCTATGATGTTATTGAGGACCTTCTTAGTCATCAGTTCAATAAATTCATTGCATATAGTAGATGACATGTAAGATACAGTGCCTCTTCCTGCATTCCCAAGGCGTGACACATGATTTGCTAAGAATGGATCGAATTGTGCTAACAGTTCTATGATCCCAATGGAAATAAGTCACTCTGTCTGACTTTTTTGGGTTATCCTAGGTTCTTTACACATATGCTGCTATGTATGATAATTCTATGTAACTGTATTTGTGTATACCTGAATAAACTTACTTACTTACTTATCCCTAGGAAATTGCCATTGTTTTCCGAACCAAAAACCTCATTTTCTCCACGGAAAGCAAGTCCTCTTAGAGCTAAGAATTTTACAACAGCAACAACTCTTTCTAGAACTTTTCTCCAATAAGTGCGCTCTTTTTCAGTTTGATTTTCCAAATGAGAATCCAATAAGCCTTTTTCTGTGCACGAAATACACTGGCTAAAATGCAGCTCCTGTGAGTGGTTCTGTTTTTATGTTCCTCGAAACGCTTGGAATTTTTCCAGTCATTGAACCCCTGTGTGAAGGTATTTTCTTTGGTAGAAAATAGCTTGCATGCTGAACAGTACACTTTTCCTGAGCTTTCAGAGTATACCATCCATGATCTTTTCACAGTTTCTGAATTTGCAAGCTTCCTATAAAACATAGATGACTTTAAACAACGACGACTTCCATCATCATAAATGAAAGCATTATGTAGAGAATCTGGGATTACATTTGGCCATGAGGCAGGATCTTTTAAGACAAATCCTGTGGATGAAATGTCCGTCGAGACATTGAGAGGAGACACAAAAGAAGTAGATACTGGCTGAGAAATAATGAAGGGGAGGGCTTCCTGTATGATCTGACGTATCTGCAGATTCAACTGTACTGGTCTGTGATCTTTCTGCAGCTTCCTACATCTTTTTTTTTCTGTTCTTCTTCTTGAATTTTCTTCTTTTCTGTGACCCACTCGCATAAGAACGTCCAACATCACGTTCACGAGATGCCATAATGAGGATGTATCACTGTCTGTAATCATGCAAATACAAATTTTGCATTATCAATTATTATTAATTTTTTAATTATTATTTTTTTAATTATTATTAATTTTTTTGTCAATTGGGGGGATATGACCCTTGTAGCCCCCTTTCCTCTGGCTGCGCATCTAAAAATTCAAAACGTTACCAGAAAGGAGTCATATACAGAACTTTTACCATAGATTAGGTTAGTGATTTGGGCTACGAATATTTTACTAATTCATCCTCCTTGATCTCCAATTTACTTAAACAGAAATTATACTGAGTCCAAGAACAATGCACAATGGTATTTATATTACCATTTTCATAACTAAACTAATTATTATGTTTTGCATGATATATGGCCTACCACCATAGATAAGGGCATGAGAATTAAAGAATGCATGGACAATTTTCAGTTTCACCCAACCAACGATTTTCTGACGTGGCTTATGTGTTTCTGGGGAAATATGTAGTAAATTAATTGATGTTCTACATCACTTCCGTCGCAACTTGAAAACTAAGGATTTGCGACGGAAGTGATGTAGAACATCAATCAATTGATATCTGTTATTGAAATGATAAAGACTTAAAGACAGGACAAAGTGCTTTTAAAACCTACAAACGGAAGTCAGTTTGCTTTTTTAGGTTTTTCTTTATAGTATTTTTACCAAAAATACGTCTTTACTGGTCAAGTAACCCTATCAGGTACCTCCCTTAATATTTAGAGGCGAAAACAATCATTTATCCATACACATCAATGTCTATCAACAACACTTCAGTTAATTTGTCACAGTACAAGTCTAGATAACGTGTAATTACTACAGAAAATTGGAGAGGAATCTCCCATACTCACCCATTAGCGGGAAAACACAGCTGTTCTGATGTAAACAAAGGCGTGTTGAGTGTTGCCATCTATGGTTAGGTTTATTTATTTTTATTTTATTTTATTTCATTATTTTTGTTTAGATTAATTTTTAAAAAACAATTTTACTCTCCAAACACTTGAACTTTTTAGGTAGGGACCCCTTTGCACTTGCACCATGTGCACCTGAACCCCTTGGACCGTGGGGCCCCCAAATGCGCGGGGCCCTAGGCAAATGCCTAGTTTGCCTATGCGGTAATCCGGCCCTGAGTAGGTGTGAATGTTTTGTAAGGCGAGTAAGTTAAGACTTTTGCCTCCCGCTATTTAAGAGTGTTGTCTGAAACCTGATTGGGTGTTTATTCTAATAGCTTATTTTTATTGGGTAACAATAGCTTGTAGGTGATTTGCTGTTGTAGATCCTCAAACAAATTACCATACGTGAGGTAGAGATAGATTAGTGAGTAGTACAGCGATTTTTGATAGAATATCCACAGTTGGGAAATTTTCTTAGATGTGTTGCATGTGAATGTTAAATTTCAGATTTAGGACAAGGTGTATAACTAAGAGTTTCCTTGTCTTACTATGTGAGAAATATTTTTTATGATCAAGTATTTTTAACTTTGTTCCTGCCCCTCAAGGGAGATTCTTTGATGCTGGTGAGGGGCTCTTGATCTATGGAATTGGATCTGTGCTCCAGTTCGCTGAATTAAGCCTGAATACCTTCCATACCCCCCACACAGGCACTGTATAATCCTATGGGTTTAGCGCTTCCCCATGATTATTATTATAATAATATAATTAATTTTTGTTCCCGAACAACATATAGGTCTCGTCAGTATTGAAAGTAATTTTGTTGGTTGTGATGAGCTCCTCCTCAGCTATACTGTTGAGGACAACTGGATCGGGATTAGATATGACGAATGAATTAAATATGACTAAGGTATGGAGGTGAGAAGAGAGGAAGTGGAGAAGGGAAGTAAGGAGAGGAGGAAGACAGGTAGGGAGGGAGGGAAGAAAGGAAAGACGGAAGCTTTAATAACCTGTCGTTTATACCTGGAGAGGGTTCCGGGGGTCAATGCCCCCACGGCCCGGTCTGTGACTAGGCCTCATGGTGGATCAGGGCCTGATCAACCAGGCTGTTACTGTTGGCCGCATGCAACCCGACGTGTGGGGAGAGGAGGACAATGCTGGGTATTACGTGTCAAAGGTTGCTGCAAGTGACATCATGCCTCAACTATTCCACTTATTACTGTCATTTATCATCGGTGAGTTGCATCCTTAGATTTTTGAGATGTTCATGAAAAATGGGGACTTGGGCTATTCTTGGTTGTTGCCAACGATAATTGCATATTTTTTTATTCGCCTCTGCTGCCTCTCAGTTGTGCTTTGTTGCCTCTAACATTCCTTGCAAAGTTATTTTAGTCATTCTTAACGGACTCTTTGCAGTACCCCGAGGCAAAGAAGTCTCTGATGGAGCGAGGTCGTCAGCTTCTCATGAAGGATGGTCTGCTGGACGAGGAGGGAATCAAGGCCGCTCAGGAGCAGCAGGAAACCATGGTAGAAAAAGTTAATCGCTTCGGTATGTGTTCAGGAGGTTCCAGCCTCTATGAATTCTATTATTGTATTTTTATTACAAAATTATTACATAAGTATTTTTACTAGAAAAAGCTTTTTCCTTGTGATTATTATTTTTATTATTTTGGAAATCTGAACCCGTTTAGGTCATTAAGCCCAAGTACTGTAGTGGTGGATTTTTATAATTGCATTCATGGGAGGGAATACGAAAGCTCGCAGGGGTCATGAAACGCCTGGGAAAATGGGAGGAAATCCTGGTGATTCAAGAGCCCCTCACTAGCATCAAGGCACCCCTCTAACATAGTGTCATCTCCCTCAGAGAGTGCCATTGACACGCTCAACACCCGGCTGGCCCGCCTTCTGGCGGAGTACTCCAGCGCGCAGCAAAAGGTGAAGCAGAGACTGACCAGACTGGAGAGACGGCTTGACTTCGACTCGGAGCTGACGAACCCAGCCTCGCCCCACCTCAGCCCACACTACCCTGCCTCTCCAAGGTAACATGCTGAGACGACTACCATGGTATCTAGTTTAGCTAGATGGTAAGACACTCCCGTTCACCATTCATCTGTAAATGCTGCACAAGTGACACAGTGAAGCATTTATTAAACCCTTCGGGGGGTCGAACAGCTGGGAAATTGATCCATCGGATAAGGGGGCAAAGCAGGAATTGTGGGTAGTGTAATTTTTCGTACATTTACCCTTAGGTCCCTGATACAGGAACCCTGTTATTTTAATTAGGGAAAGTGCTGAACTAATAGGGGTCGTATAGTGCCTGGATAACTGGAGGCCCTCAGGTTCTGTCTAAGGATGGGGAGAAATTTAGTTCCCTGGATCAAGAGCCCCTTACCTTGAGGGATATAGGATCCTTTGAGACCCTGATACAGGAGCTGATGATTATCACTGACATCACTGAGAATTTGGCAGAAATTCTGCATGGCTGTTGCAAACAAGAGGGTATATATTATTTTCTGTCATGTCAGTTCTGATACGAGTTTTTGATGGTTCAAACATCTAAACCTATTTGCCTATCCAGGGAATTTATTTTTGGCCACTTCAATTTCATTAGGAGGACTTCTAATGGCGATGCATGAACTGATACGGCATCTGCTTGAATATTCTTCATTTATAATTTGTATGATCTCGTATTCATAAATCTAATCCTCCAGGAAAGCAGATAAATGGGTTATGAGAGAAAAAAATTATAAGCCTTGTATATATATCAGTGTTCCAGTTGTTACAAAAATGTGCAATTAACACTTACAATTAATAAGGTGATATGTGGTGAAACTGGTATGGTGATATTATAAAGTTGCCGGTAAAAGACATGTATGCAATAATTGAAACAATAAGACAATGCTTTGTCACGAGTAGTTCCACTCATGGCGCAGCATTTTCATATTAAATGCCCCCGATGCGAAGTCCCTTACGTACCCAGTCCTTACTGTCATGACCTTACTGGCGTGGGTTTCAGCTCCCTCAGGATGGCCATAATGTATCAAGACCAAAATTAACACTGCCCTTTGAATTTGTCGTGCACGGTGACCCATAAATTTATCTCTTGCCTGGAAGTTAAGCAGGCAGATGGAGCTGTTGACTACGGGTGGGCAACGTACTTTATTGTTAAGGGGATAGAGGAACAATGGGAGGTTCATTACTAGCCCCACTGTAACTGGCTGGTCTTGCATCACTTTCCACTGTCTAGTGAGGCACTTGCTCCCTTGATTAGGGCCGAGTAGGCAGCAGTGCACTGGCATCATTTTGGTCCTGTGGCTGCCATTTAGCTATCTGTTGGTCACTCACGTATGCCCATATTTTAGTCCTGGAGTCGTTTTAGTATACAGGTAAGCCCTCCATTGTCGGACTCGGTGGATGGGAATAGAGAGTTGAAGACAATTAGTATAATTGTGTGCATATTATAGTGCTTCTTTTTATAATAATAATATGCATATTATTCATAAATATTGTATACCATCTTCAAAGATGCGATTCTCTACGCCAGTCCTCTTGTGCTGCAAGACAAATTCTATGTCCAATGCTATGTAAGTTTCTCACTTTCCTAACGTTAATAATAAGAAGTCTCCACAGTGGATTCCATTATCTCTTCCTGAATAATATGGCCCAAAAATCTGGTCAGTAATTGTTCTCCATTTTCCAGAAATTTCAACAGCAACTTATTCTTAAAGTTGATCCATTTGTTCATCTTGCAAGAGAACAACAAAAATGCCTAAGCAGTGTTGTCGTAGCTCCACACTGTGTAATTGGCAAGAAACTTAACAGTGAAGATCTTGCCTATTCCCAACACTGCCATAAGCTGTCATTCCCATGCAGATTGCCCTACCTGTGACTTTCCAGTTCATGGAGGTAAACCCTACACATGAGCTACAGTATATGTCTGAATTATGCTGGGACTCATCCTGCCTATTCCATCTCTTGTCCTACATCTCTTAAGAAACATGAAATCCTCCTCCTGAATGAGAAGGGCATATCGTACAGCCAGGCCATGGAGGAGTCAGCTGGTGTGTTAAAAGAAAAAAATAATTTGGCTGCAGTACTACAGTAGTGTGCATATTAAGTGGGTCAAAGATAATAAAAGACATTTGGAAAAATAATGTTTATTTGAACAATGCACGACTATGATAAGCAGATAATTGATTTAATAAGAGATATGACTACCCTTTGCTTTTATAAGCATTGCTACAAGCTTTGACAAAGAAGCGACCAATGTTGGACACATTTTGGCAAATTCTTCATCGTGGTACCTGATCCTAAGAACAGCAGCAATTAGCTTCTTCACAGCTGAAGTTCTGTTTCGCAATCCTGCGTTTGGTTATTGCCCATAGATTCTCAATTGGGATGAGGTCAGGAGAGTTTCCAGGTCAGTTCAGAACCCTTAGCCCATTCTCTTCGAAGAATGTCAGCATTTTTCTGGAAGTGTGGCGTGGAACAAGATCCTGCTAGAAAATGCCTTCTCCATCAAGAAAGTCTCTATCCACACTGGATTTGTCACTGTTCATCGTTCGCTCAACAATAACAAACCGTCTAGGGCCTTTAACAGTAAAACTATCCCAAAACATCTTAGATGGGTGTTTTGGCGCTTGTCGAATGTGTCCATTCCGAAGAGGTTCGCCTTTGCTCCGTCTCACTACCACTGATCTGTGCCTATGTACTTCAAAATGTGACACATCTGAAAATATAACTTTTCTCCATTCATCTGTCGTCCATCCCTTATGATCAAGTACCCACCGCTGCAGTTTTTTCTTCATAGCAGCAGTTAATTGTTTCATCACCAGTTTTCTGGCAACTTCAAGGAACCTTCGTTGAACAGTTGAAGAATCAACATTTACGCCTGCTGAAGCCAACTCTGTAGATCTTTGCTGGTTTTCTTGGGATCCTTCACACTATTTATGATAATCTTGTACTCGCCTAATTGTGGTTGCAGGGGGTCGATACTCAGCTCCTGGCCCCTTGTCATCATGAGGTGTTGTCTTGCATTTTCTTCAACATATTCCTTGATGAAACGCTCCACAATCACCAATGTCGTCAGCTCTCTTCAGAATCCGACCAACAGTTGACTTTGCAAGACTCAAATTTTTGGGGATCTGATACTCAAATCAGCATTTTTTTCTAAGAGCTACAATACTTGCATTCTTCCTAGGTGTAACATCCATCATGAATTTCAGCAGTAATCATGAACTGAAGAGAAAAATTTAGCAAAACCACAGTCACTCACAGAGCACACTTGCAGGAATGACCTTACAGAACAACAGCTGTTGTAGCACTGACGAGAGTTGCAGGGTAACACCACAGCTGGATGGTTTCCAGAAGTCGGTAGCAAATTCTTTTGAAAAGAAAAGAACACAAACTACATTAAGGTGATAAATGGTTTTGAAAACCAACAAGTTGAAGAACGAGACACTTGTGCAACATATGGGAATCTTTACTGAAGAAACGTTTCACCACACAGTGGCTTCATCAGTCCAATACAAAGCAGAAAGGTGTAAGGAGAGGAGTTTGAGGTAATCAGTCCCTCAGCCTGGAGTTGATGTGTTCAGTCCATCAATCTTGTAGAAAGTACAACATAGGGCCGGAGAAGTGGCTTATTTACTGTAGTCAGGTGAGTCGAAGCAGGAGGAGGCGGGATCACAGTGAAACTATCCGCTAGTGTAAATTTGTCTTCGTCCAACCTTTGGACGAAGACCTGCTTACACTAGTGTGTAAGTACTTGCACAGTGTCTCGATGGGCTACATCAAGTGGCTTCAAATTTTCTGTATAATTAGTGAACTCTTGTATATTTACTCTGTGCCCTGTTATCCCTAGTTTTGTACTCTCCTGTATGGTTATCCTATCATTGTCTGCTGAATTGTTAAAATTCTTAACCTCTTTCCAAATTCTCCTATCACTACTATAAGCATTGATCATTTCCATCTGCACTCACAGGCTACTGCTGTGTAAACAAATAGTTTCAAGTCCTGTAATGGTGTAGGGCATGAAGCTGTTTTTCCAAGTGTAATACAAGGATACATGCTGGATTTGACTAGCATTTGTATGACAGAGTTATATCCTTGTAGCCATCATCCATATTTCTTCTCTTCCTACTTTTATTGTAATCTTTCTCAAAGTGGATTACAATTTAAGAGCTTTGACTTCTATCATCCCGTCGTCCCTCCCACATTCAACTCTGGCTGTGTCGTCTCTTCAGTAAACATAAACTGTCTTTTTTTTTTCTGGGTACCTGGTCATTCCGGTGTCCAAGGCAATGAATTCGGAGACTCTTCTGCACAATCTGCAGCCCAGGATCTGTCCATCTCGTAGGCATATACCCTAACTATCCTAGAGTGTTGGTTTACCGGTAAGGGCATGGGTCCCATACCGTATCTGCACCACCGGCTTCGCCGAGGTTCCTCTTGGGAGTAGACAGTGGGATAAACGGTTCCTTTCATTTCTCCTGGGAGCTACCCCTTCATGTGTTGCCCTTTTTTTCTGCTTATGTAGTGGGACAGCGTTTACAAGTGCAGGATGTGATCCCTACACCGCAACAGTGTAGGAATTGCTGGCACTTTGCCACCTGGCAAAATATTGCAGGTCGGTAGCACACTGCTCTGTCTGTGGTGCTGCTGACCATAGCAATCCATCTTGCAGCCACCCTCCCTCTTGGTTTAACTGCAAGGAGGCGTACCCGGCCTTTCCTCGCCATTGTCCAGTTTTCTTAAGAGAAATCTGGAAATCAAATCTGGAGAGAGTTCCGGGGGTCAACGCCCCCGCGGCCCGGTCTGTGACCAGGCCTCCTGGTGGATCAGAGCCTGATCAACCAGGCTGTTGCTGCTGGCTGCACGCAAACCAACGTACGAGCCACAGCCCGGCTGGTCAGGAACCGACTTTAGGTGCTTGTCCAGTGCCAGCTTGAAGACTGCCAGGGGTCTGTTGGTAATCCCCCTTATGTATGCTGGGAGGCAGTTGAACAGTCTCGGGCCCCTGACACTTATTGGATGGTCTCTTAACATGCTAGTGACACCCCTGCTTTTCATTGGGGGGATGTTGCATCGTCTGCCAAGTCTTTTGCTTTCGTAGTGAGTGATTTTCGTGTGCAAGTTCGGTACTAGTCCCTCTAGGATTTTCCAGGTGTATATAATCATGTATCTCTCCCGCCTGCATTCCAGGGAATACAGGTTTAAGAACCTCAAGCGTTCTCAGTAATTGAGGTGTTTTATCTCCGTTATGCGCGCCGTGAAGGTTCTCTGTACATTTTCTAGGTCAGCAATTTCACCTGCCTTGAAAGGTGCTGTTAGTGTGCAGCAATATTCCAGCCTAGATAGAACAAGTGACCTGAAGAGTGTCATCATGGGCTTGGCCTCCCTAGTTTTGAAGGTTCTCATTATGCATCCTGTCATTTTTCTAGCAGATGCGATTGATACAATGTTATGGTCCTTGAAGATGAGATCCTCCGACATGATCACTCCCAGGTCTTCGACGTTGGTGTTTCGCTCTATTTTGTGGCCAGAATTTGTTTTGTACTCTGATGAAGATTTAATTTCCTCGTGTTTACCATATCTGAGTAATTGAAATTTCTCATCGTTGAACTTCATATTGTTTTCTGCAGCCCACTGAAAGATTTGGTTGATGTCCGCCTGGAGCCTTGCAGTGTCTGCAATGGAAGACACTGTCATGCAGATTCGGGTGTCATCTGCAAAGGAAGACACGGTGCTGTGGCTGACATCCTTGTCTATGTCGGATATGAGGATGAGGAACAAGATGGGAGCGAGTACTGTGCCTTGTGGAACAGAGCTTTTCACCGTAGCTGCCTCAGACTTTACTCTGTTGACGACTACTCTCTGTGTTCTGTTAGTGAGGAAATTATAGATCCATCGACCGACTTTTCCTGTTATTCCTTTAGCACGCATTTTGTGTGCTATTACGCCATGGTCACACTTGTCGAAGGCTTTTGCAAAGTCTGTATATATTACATCTGCATTCTTTTTGTCTTCTAGTGCATTTAGGACCTTGTCGTAGTGATCCAATAGTTGAGACAGACAGGAGCGACCTGTTCTAAACCCATGTTGCCCTGGGTTGTGTAACTGGTGGGTTTCTAGATGGGTGGTGATCTTGCTTCTTAGGACCCTTTCAAAGATTTTTATGATATGGGATGTTAGTGCTATTGGTCTGTAGTTCTTTGCTGTTGCTTTACTGCCCCCTTTGTAGAGTGGGGCTATGTCTTTTGTTTTTAGTAACTGTGGGACGACCCCCGTGTCCATACTCCCTCTCCATAGGATGGAAAAGGCTCGTGATAGGGGCTTCTTGCAGTTCTTGATGAACACGGAGTTCCATGAGTCTGGCCCTGGGGCAGAGTGCATGGGCATGTCATTTATCGCCTGTTCGAAGTCATTTGGCGTCAGGATAACATCGGATAGGCTTGTGTTAATAAAATTTTGTGGCTCTCATAAAAAATTCATTTTGATCTTCGACTCTCAGTCTGGTTAGCGGCTTGCTAAAAACTGAGTCATATTGGGACTTGAGTAGCTCACTCATTTCCTTGCTGTCATCTGTGTAGGACCCATCTTGTTTAAGTAGGGGCCCAATACTGGACGTTGTACCCGACTTTGATTTGGCATAGGAGAAGAAATACTTTGGGTTTCTTTCGATTTCATTTATGGCTTTTAGTTCTTCCCGCGATTCCTGACTCCTATAAGATTCCTTTAGCTTAAGTTCGATGCTTGCTATTTCTTTGACCAGTGTCTCCCTACGCATTTCAGATATATTGACCTCTTTTAGCCGCTCTGTTATTCTTTTCCGTCGCCTGTAAAGGGAGCGCCTGTCTCTTTCTATTTTACATCTACTCCTTCTTTTTCTTAGAGGAATAAGACTTGTGCATACATCGAGTGCCACCAAGTTAATCTGTTCTAGGCATAAGTTGGGGTCTGTGTTGCTTAGTATATCTTCCCAGCTTATATCGGTTAGGAGATGTGTTATCTTAAAGAGAAAGAGGGCTTCTCTTGTGCCATGGCAGTGTCCCATCTCTGCCTCCAAGGAGACTCCTATGGTTCACTTATTCCAAGGTCGTTAGACGGCCCCAGACTTCAGTGGTGCCTACTTCCACAATTGCCTCTCTAACTCTTCCTTTTGCAGTCAACTCATTGTCCAACCCTTTTACGGTTCTGGGCTCTGAGGTTTCAACCTCATCATCTCTTACTGTCCCTACTTCGCCTTCTCACTCACATTTTTCAACGTCTCAGCTCTCCAATCTAATCGACGCCACAAATCCCTTCTCCAAAGTTTACATTTTCATTTATGTCCGAATCTCCTTCAACCCCCCAATCCACATGACATTCCTAGATGTTCTTCTCTCCCTATCTCAAAGTCTAGGCCTTTACCTCGAGATGCATCTCATACTGTTGTGGAGGTTTATCCACCTCCAAGTACAGTTGCTTCCTCGCCTGTTCCTCTAGAAATTTCTGCCTGCCAAGACAACTCTACCCCCTTCTTTGGTGTCTTCCGTTATCTCTTCACTTTTTGCTCAAACCACATCTCCACTGCTGGAGTCCAGCCCCTGGACTGTAATCTTTTGACTACCGCTCACAGGATGGGTATGGGGTGCATAATAAAGGTATTAAACTAAAAACCACTGCTACCAAGCTCTCTCTGCCTTCTCTCTCATCTGAGACTTGAAGTTATCTCCACGTTTATCTAGGAGACAACACCTATGATGGACGTTGGTCTGCCCCTTCCCCTCTCGCCTTATGCGCCTTTCTTCACGCCACCTTTCAAGTCACCCCAAAACTTCACTCCTTACTAGTTTCCCGTTGCCTCTGCATGTTGACTTTACTGATTCTCCTGGTCCGTAGACACCTGCTCTCTTAGCCGATCATGGCTTATTTACAGTGGAATATTCGAGGCCTCAGATGTAATCAGAGAGAGATTCAGGTATTGCTCTCCCAGTTTTCGCGTTTGTGTCTATTTGCAAGAACTAAAATTGCGTTTACCTGGAGAGAGTTCCAGGGGTCAACAGCCCGGTCTGTGACCAGGCCTCATGGTGGATCAGAACCTGATCAACCAGGCTGTTACTACTGGCTGCACGCAATCCAACGTATGAGCCACAGCCCGGCTGGTCAGGTACCGACTTTAGGTGCTTGTCCAGTGCCTGCTTGAAGACAGCCAGGGGTCTATTGGTAATCCCCCTTATGTATGCTGGGAGGCAGTTGAACAGTCTTGGGCCCCTGACACATACTGTATTGTCTCTTAACGTGCTAGTGACACCCCTGCTTTTCATTGGGGGGATGTTGCATCGTCTGCCGAGTCTTTTGCTTTCGTTGTGATTTTCGTGTGGAAGTTCGGTACTAGTCACTCTAGGATTTTCCAGGTGTATATAATCATGTATCTCTCCTGCCTGCGTTCCAGGGAGTACAGGTTCAGGAACTTCAAGCGCTCCCAGTAATTGAGGTGTTTTATCTCCGTTATGCGCGCTGTGAAGGTTCTCTGTACATTTTCTAGGTCAGCAATTTCACCTGCCTTGAAAGGTGGTGTTAGTGTGCAGCAATATTCCAGCCTAGATAGAACAAGCGACCTGAAGAGTGTCATCGTTCCGCTGTTTTCCGTCTCATCTCGAGCTATATCTTATTACATTCGTCAGATCCTTTTCCCGATGACTTTTAATGCACCACGATATACCACATTCTCGGATCCCTGTCCGTAGTTTGCTGCATTGTACTGCAGTCCGCATCTGCTTGGACAAGTGGTATAGTTTCCTCTTTATATCTTTCTCCTCGGCCATTATCTATTCCAGATGTTGTATCTCTGATTTCTTATTATTTACTCTGGGAAGGATCTCACTGTGATTCGCGGTGATCAGTTAGAGACACTTCTCGCTTCTATTCCATGATTTAAATATGTGTACTCCCACTCATTTCGACCCTCGCACTCAAACTCCGTCCTGAATGGATCTCTCAATTTTCTCCTTTTCAACTGCACTCTGCTTTATATGGTCAGTGCTCCCTGATTTACATGACGATTATTTTCTGATCTTACATCTCGTACATATCTCGACCTCGTAATCCATGTCAGCAGTTTGAATGGACGAATTGGACCATTTACTCGCGTCAAACTGTTTTTAGTGAAGTACCTTCTCCTTTACCTCAACTGCTGGGCTATCACAACTAGTTTTGTCCTCGGTTTTAACCGCGTGAGTGTGTGTGTGTCTGTGCGTGCGACCTTGTGTGTGCGCGCTCGTGTGGGTGTATAACCCACTTAATATTTGTATTTATAACTCATTACAATTGTGACCGGGTGTGGACGTGTCAGTGGCTCATTACTTTGTAATTTGTTCATGACTGTAACCATGCATAGGAGTGTAGATGGTTCATTACCTTTGTAACTTGTCATGATTGTGACCAGATCTACCTGGAGTTCATTACCTTTGTAACTAGTTCATCTATCATAACTTTGGGGTCCAGTCCCTGGACCCATTATGTACCTCTGTAATCTTTTGACTACCGCCCACAGGATGGGTATGGGGTGCATAATAGGTGTTAAACTAACTTTTAACCGCAGCCTCGAATGCAGTCACTCAGACCTCAGGTAGGCACCCTCAGAATGTGTGCCTTGGTGGTCTCCTACAGGCACGAACTTGTGCTCGTGCAGTGCCTTTGAAATGTGCTGCATGGGGCCAATATCGTTATAATAGACCATAGAGCGGCTCTGATTTTAAGTGGGCGAGGGTGGTTGCCCGACGTGCCATCCGAGAAGCTAAACGCACTTGCTGGCAGGGTTGTTCCTACCGTCACGTCGACTTCCTCTTTACCTGGAGTTTACCTGGAGAGAGTTCCGGGGGTCAACGCCCCCGCGGCCCGAACTGTGACCAGGCCTCCTGGTGGATCAGAGCCTGATTAACCAGACTGTTGCTGCTGGCTGCACGCAAACCAGCGTATGAGCCACAGCCCGGCTGGTCAGGAACCGACTTTAGGTGCTTGTCCAGTGCTCTGAGTGCAGTTTGGGAAAAAGTATGGAAATTGAGTGGCAAATAGTCTCCAGACTCGGCTCCGGTTCTTAAGGTTGCCGGTGTTAGCATAGCAAGCCCTCTTGAAGTTGCCAAAGAAATTGGAAACCATCTTATCCATATCTCTCAGGGGCTCCATCTGTGCCCCTCGTTTTCCTCCAAGTCTCCCAGAGAGTTATTGCATTTAGACTTTTCTTCTAGCAGAGAAGAGTCTCATCATGTTCCTTTGACACTTGTATAATTAGAGTCAACACTGCTTGTCGATCATAGGCAGCTGGGCCTGATAGTATTCATATTCGCCTGCTTCAACATTTACATCCGTCAACCCTCGCAGTCCTCTTATGTCTTTTTAATTTTATTCGGTCACAAGGGGTTCTTCCCCAGCTGTGGAAAACTGCTGCTGTTTTTCCTTTCATAAACCAGGTACTTCGGGCCATGATACTTCACACTATTGTCCCATTGCTCTTACCAGTGCAGTTTACAAGTTGGTGGAGCTTCTAGAAAATAGATGTTCAGTGTGGTATTTAAAAGAGCACAATATCCTCTCCACTGATCAATTTGGCTTTTGTAAGGGCCGCTCCACTATTGACCCCTTACGTGTTTCAGATACGCTGGTAATGCCTTTGCTAGTAACCACCCAGTTATTGCAGTCTTTTCTGATCTTGAAAAGGCATATGACATTACTTGGAGATACAACATTTTGGCCTAAGCTCATTCCTTAGGCCTCCGAGGCAATCTACCACTTTTCCTTAAAAACTTCTTGTCTGAGAGACATTTCCGTCTTCTGAACTTTGTCCAAACTGAAGGTACCCCTCCGAGATGTGTCCTTAGCACCACTCTGTTTTTGCTTGCTATAAATGATCTGGCTTCTGTTCTCCCATCTAATATTTGGTCATCACTTTGTCGATGACGTTTCTGTAGCCTGTGTAGCCTGCCACCTAGTAGCAGTCTTACACCAGAATGCTGTCAACCATGTTTCCCATTTCTCACTCTTCTCTTTGATCACCGGTTGTCCTGGAAACCTCACACTACCTTCCTGACTGTATTCAGCCATAATTTTATCGAAACTACTTTATGGCGACTAGATATATTCTGCAGCCTCTCCTGCAACTCTGTCTAAACTTGATCCCAGCCATCATCAGGGATTACGTTTATGCCTAGGTACTTTTCGCTTCTCCCCTGTTGAGAGCCTATCTACAGAAGTGAATGTTCCATCCTTGAACGATCGCCATGATGCCCATTGCCTCTGTTTTGTCCTGTCTCATGACCGCCACGATCCTTCTACATACAGGATAGTAACAGACGTTAGAAGAGGTCCATTATATGTTCGCCACCCGTTTACTCCATCCCTTCTCTCTCCATCTTCACTCGTT
The DNA here is from genome assembly GCF_038502225.1 of Cherax quadricarinatus. Lineage (NCBI taxonomy): Eukaryota > Metazoa > Arthropoda > Malacostraca > Decapoda > Parastacidae > Cherax > Cherax quadricarinatus. The sequence goes on along the minus strand of NC_091311.1, from coordinate 36,754,433 downwards.
CTTGACTATCTTCAGTTGCCCCCTTTATATGTACATTTAGCATCTAACGTTTCTCTTCCCCCTTGGGAGGTTCCCACAGTTTTTTGTTGAAACTTCCCAAATACCTACAGTGGCTTCTTGCTCCCTTTTTCTTAACCACATAGGGTCTCATTCTCGGGCTGTAGCAGTTTACACTGATGGTTCTTTAAATCCTCTGACTGTGTTTTGTTTGCAGCAGTGTTCCCAGTGTTATACGAGGTTACACAAATAACCCGCACTTAGAAGAGAGGAGCTTACAACGACGTTTCGGTCCGACTTGGACCATTTACAAAGTGTCACTAACGAAAAGGAGAGCAGGATGGGTGTATATAGGCAGGAGGTGGTAGTAGTGCGGGTTATTTGTGTATTGTTTCAGTCACGGTATTGTGCTTTTTTGTTATTAATATGAGGTTATTTATTAGATTCGCCTAGCATCTTCACAGCTGGATTGTATGCAATTCTCATAGCGATTATCCATATTACGTTCAGGCCTGCTTCATTGTTTGTGGTAGTCTCAGATTCCTTCAGTGCTTTGCAAGCTGTCAAAAAATTTAATTCGCCTTATCCCATAGTTCTCCGTATACAACTCTGGTTGTGCCGCAACCAGAGTTATATACTTTGTCATATTGATGTTCACGGCAATGAGCAGGCAGTCTCTGCTGCACAGTCAATGGTACACGACCTTCCATTTTCATATAGAGGTAATCTCCAGCCACCTTCGCAACCATTGACAATCATACCACGGGTGGGTATAGATTATTATTATTATAATCAAAAAGAAGCGCTAAGCCACAAGGACTATACAGCGCTGCAGGGCAGGAAGGAAGCGAGGGCATCAGGTGGCAAAAGGGAGATGGATGAGCAACAGGTTACGGATAACAGCGGGGCAGTGGATGGTGAAAGGGTAAAGGGCAGCAAGAGACTGAACCAGAAAGGGCTGAGGGGAGTGTGAAAAGTATCATCAGAGTTTGTGGAGTAAATCAGTCGTTGTCAAGAAGTCAATGAGAGAGTCAGGATTAAAGGAGGGTCCATCAGCAAGAAGGGAAGGTAAAGAGAGAGTAGGAGAACGAAGACGACGTTGGAGGTAAATTCTGCGTGCTCGTTGATAGAGAGGGCAGTCTAACAGAATGTGGCTAATCGATACTGGAACTTGACACTGCTCACAGAGAGGAACAGGGTGCCTCTCCATGAGATACCCATGAGTAAGACGAGTGTGGCCAATGCGAAGGCGGGAGAGAGTGGTCTCCCAACCTCGGCACTGATGACAAGAAGACGGCCAGTAACCTATGCTCGGTTTAATAGAATGAAGTTTGTTACCGAGCAGAGTTGACCAACGTTGTTGCCAACGGGTGCGAAGGTGGGTAGCTATTGCAGCAAAATAGTCTAGAAATGGAACACCTCGATAGGAAATTGGTAGGTCATATACTGCTGACCGCGCAGCAGTGTCTGCCTGTTCATTGCCCTGTACGTCGACATGACCAGGGACCCAACAAAAAACAATATCTTTATGTTTGGTAGAGATACGGCGTAGCCAAAGTTGGATACGGAGAACTAGGGGATGAGATGTATCAAATTTTCGTATAGCCTGTAGAGCACTAAGGGAGTCTGAGACTACTACAAATGATGACACAGGCATAGATGCGATACGAATAAGTGCTGCAAGAATGGCATACAGTTCAGCAGTAAAAATGCTAGCTGAAGATAGTAAATGCCCTCGTACGACGCTGTCCGGAAACACTGCTGCGAATCCGACGCCGTCTGAAGACTTAGAGCCATCTGTGTACACAGCGGTGGCATGAGAATGAGAGTGGAAGTGATCAAGAAAAAGAGAGCGGGAAGCCACCGTAGGCAGTTGAGCTTTCGAGCAAGGGAGTGAGAAAGAACAGACCCGAACAGCTGGAACTTCCCAGGGGGGTAGGGAAAAGTGAGATGCTACATGAACATATAAAGGTGGTAACTGAAGGGAAGACAAGAGTGAAAGTAGGCGAAGAGAAAAGGGACGGAGCAAACAGGGGCGGCGAACGAATAAAGAATGTCTACTAATATCGGTGACCATTCTATAAATGGAAGGATTGTGTAGATCGTGAGAGCGTACATAGTAACGAAGGCAATGGGCATCACGGCGATCAGACAAGGATGGAACATTTGCTTCTGTAGAGGCTCTCAACAGGGGAAGAGCGAAAAGCACCAAGGCACAAACGTAAGCCTTGGTGATGGATAGAGTTAAGGCTAGAGAGAGTAGCAGGAGAGGCCGCGGAATAAATCTGGTCACCATAATCTCGTTTCGATAAAACGAGGGCTGAATGTAGGCGAAGCAGAGTTCGACGATCAGCTCCCCAGGAAAGATGAGCAAGGGTTTTAAGAAGGTTTAGCCGGCTGTGACAAGTTGCCTTCAGAGAGGTAATGTGAGGTTTCCAGGTTAACCGACGGTCAAAGAGAAGGCCTAGAAACCTGACTGTATCACGTTCGGGGATACGGGAGCCATAGAGATACAAAGGATGATCGGAGATAACAGAGCGTCTAGTGAAAGTAATTTGGTGAGTTTTGGTACTTGAAAATTTAAACCCATGTGTGGTGGCCCAAGTGGAAACACGGTCGACCGCATGCTGGAGAGAAACTGCAATAAGGTGACAGTCAGCGCCTGCACAAGCAATAGCGAAGTCATCAACATAGAGTGATGACCAAATATTGGGTGGAAGAACAGAGGCCAAATCATTTATAGCAAGGAGAAAAAGTGTTGTGCTTAGAACACATCCCTGAGGGACACCTTCAGCTTGGACGAAGTCCGGGGAAAGAACATTATTGACTCGAACACGGAAATGTCTGTCAGTTAAAAAGTTCTTAAGGAAGGATGGTAGATTGCCTCGGAGGCCTAAGGAATGGGCCTGGGCCAAAATATTATACCTCCAAGTTGTGTCATATGCCTTCTCAAGGTCAAAAAATATGGCAATAACTGAGTGATTATTCGCAAAGGCATTACGAACATACGTATCCAAGCGTAGTAAGGGGTCTATGGTAGAACGACCCTTACGAAAGCCATATTGACTAGCGGAGAGACTGTTGTGAGTCTCTAAATACCACATTAAACGTCGATTTACGAGGCGTTCCATCACTTTGCAAACTGCACTTGTAAGAGCGATGGGGCGATAGTGGGAGGCATCATGTCCTGTAGTACCCGGTTTGCGGAAAGGGAGAACAATGGCAGATTTCCACAGCTGGGGAAGAACTCCTTGTGCCCAAATAAGATTGAAGAGGTGTAAGAGGACTACAAGGGCTGACCGATGTAAATGTTGTAACATACGAATATGAATGTCATCAGGCCCAGCTGCCGATGATCGGCAAGCTGAGAGCGTTGCCTCCAGTTCTTGAAGTGTAAAAGGCACATTATACTGTTCTTCTCCGAGAGAAGAAAAGTCCAAGGGTACTAACTCTCTGGCAGACTTTGAGGAAAGAAACGAGGGGCATAGATGGAGCCCTCGGGAAATACGGACCAGATGTGTGCCAAGTTCAATGGCAACGTCGAGAGGGTTTGCTATATCAACACCAGTGACCCGTAGAACAGGAGCCGGGTCAGGAGAGTATTTACCACTCAATTTCCTCACTTTTTTCCAGACTGCACTCATAGAAGAAGCAGAGGTGATGGTGGAAACATAGTCTCGCCAACAAGTGCGTTTAGCTTCACGGATGACACGGCGAGCGATCGCACGCTTCTGCTTAAAATCAACAAGTCTCTCAGCGGTTCTATTGTACCGGTACCTGCCCCATGCAGCACGTTTCAAACGTACTGCACGAGCACAAGCAGGAGACCACCAAGGCACGCACTTCTGAGAATGCCTGCCTGAGGTGTGGGGTATAGAATGAGAAGCTGCGGTATAAACTGATGTCGAGAAGATGTGTAGGAGCTCATCAATGGAGGATGAAGAAGGAACCTCACTAAAAGCAGTGAGGTGTGAGTAAAGATCCCAATTTGCCCGATCAAATTGCCAGCGAGGGCTACGGGAAGGTGGTGAATAGGAAGGAGAAGTAAGAATGATCGGAAAATGATCGCTGTCATGTAAGTCTGGTAGAACAGACCAGGTGAAGTCTAGTGCTGTGGAGGAAGAGCAGACTGATAGATCGATGCAAGAGAGAGTATGAGTACGAGGATCAAAATGGGTGGGAGTACCCGTATTTAAAACATGGAGGGGGTGAGAGGCAAGAAAAGCCTCCAACTGAATGCCACGTGAGTCACAATGAGACCCCCCCCAGAGGAAATGGTGGGCATTAAAATCACCAAGTAACAGAAGTGGTGGTGGTAAGGATGAAACAAGAAAGGCAAAGTCTGGGATAGAAAATGCTCGAGAAGGAGAGAGATATAAAGAACATATTGTAAACCACTTATTCAAGTGGATACGGGCTGCAGTGTAATGCAGCGAGGTATGGACAAATAGTTGACAGTACGGAATATCATTGCGTAGAAGAAGGGCACTTTCATTAAAGGTCCCATCTGAGAAAGGATCCGAAGAATACAATAAATTATAGCCTGAGATAGGTTGGAAAACAGCTGAGTGTAATTTTGGTTCTTGTAAGCAAGCACCAACAGGGGAAAACCTGGAAAGCAACATCTGAAGCTCACCCCGATTACCCCTGAGGCCGCGGATATTCCACTGTAAATAGGCCATGATTGGCGATGAAGAAAATATCAGGAATCTGTAGGTAAAGGCACCTACGGACTAGAGGGGTTAGAAAAGTCAACGTGTGGTGGCATTGGAAGATGTTCAAGTAGCGAAGGAACGGAGCGTTGCGAAGAATGGGGTTGTGAAGATGGAGGAGAGGGAAGAGAAGGAACAGGAAGTGAATCAGTGTCCATTGAAGGTTTAGTCTCTGCAATATATTCTGAAATGGCTTCAAGTGTTTCTGAATTCAAAGATGTATGGGAAACCATATTGGAGATAGGAGGAGGAGGGTGAGTAAAGATTGGGACAGTAATGGACTGTACCAAAGTAGAGGGGGAGGGAAAAGTGTAAGGGACTGGAGATGAAGTGTGGGGGGGGACAGAAGAGGTAGAAACCTGGGAGGTGACAGAAGAGGGAGAAACTTGGGAGGGGACGGGGGTGGAAGGCATAGTACGAGGAGGAGGGTGAATCTCCACACTTGTAATAGAGCCAGAGAGAGGGGAAGAACTAGGTACAGAGACTGGAAAGGTAACGTGTGGAGGTGGAAGAAGGGAAGGAAGGGGCAAAGAAGATTTGAGCAATGTGGATTTTTTGGACTTCTGAGTAGAGGGGCGATTGGTATTAGGTGTCGTACGAGGTCTTGTCGATACTGGGGCTTGTGAGGAAGGACGCGAAGATGTGAGAACAGACTGAGTTGTAGTCGGGACGTCAGAGCCAAGGACAGCAAAAGGATTAGATGTCGTAATGGCTATGGGAGGGGTAACAACAGAGGAGGCTGCAGAAGATGGGACCCCAGAAGTGGGGGGATGTTTGGAAACACGAGAATAAGAAACACGGGGTAGTCTCCCTTGGAGGCGGAGATGAGTAACTGCCATAGCATAAGGGAGACCTTCTGCCTCTTTGAGGCAACGGATTTCACGTTCATTTAAGTAGACCTGGCAACGGCGGGAGTACGAAGGGTGAGCTTCATTACAATTAAGGCAAGATGGAGGTTGACTGCAAGATGTATTAGAATGGTTGTCGGCACCACAGACTGGGCATTCGGCCATAGATCTGCAATATTTCGCTGGGTGACCAAAACGCCAGCAATTTCTACATTGTTGCGGTGTAGGTATCACCTTTCGAACTTGTAACCGATGTCCCGCGACATATACAGAGGACGGGAGTTCTCGGCTGTCAAAAGTTAAACGAGCCACATTGCAAGGGTAACGTCTCCGCCCCCGGGCAGGAAGGACATAAGTGTCTACTTTGAGGATTGGGAGATCCTGGAGTTCCAGCTGTTCAAAAATGTCATTGCCACATGACTGGAAATTCTGTTGGACTATGGTATGGGGCAGAATGACAGTACCACTACAAGAATTGAGAGAAAGATGTTTTTCAATAGTGATAGGAGTAGTATCGATATTCGAAAGGAGAGAAAGATCATGAGCTTGGGTAGCATTCTGGACAGTGACGATGCGCGTACCGCTCTTGAGAGCGTGAAATGAAATATCTCTGCCAACATGACGCAGGAGCGCTTTGGCAATACTATGGTCAGAAAGGTAGGCAGAAGAAGAAGTTGGTCTTAAAGTAAAGAATTTAGTCCATTGTGTGGTCCGAAACTGAGCGTGGAGAGGGAGTGCTTGACGTGTCGGTCGTTTCCGAGTAGAATGGGAAGGTAACGACGGAGCATCATCAGGAGATTGACGTTGGCGTTTAGGAGTAGGACCGGAGTTGGTCCGGCATGAAATGGGTGGGCGATTCGAAAATTGCCGTACCGTAGAGGGAGAAGCCGGAAGCATAGTCAAAGGAGAGCGGAGTTCAGACAAATCGAAGGAGTCAGTCGAAGCCCCGGTACCTGAAGCGGGTGAGGAAACAGCACCAGCAAGAGGTACAGGGGCATCAGGAGTGTCCGAAGAGTGGTCTAAACACAAGGCAGGGTCAGAATGGGGTGCGGTATCAAGAAGGGGCCCGGGGGTAGTGGTTTCATGGACTAGGGCTGCCATGGTTAGGTTACTCCTTTGCTTTTTGTTTTTAAGAAAAAAAAAGAAAGAAGAAAAGAAAATAAAAACAAAAAAAAGAAGAAAAAAAGGGGGGAGCGGGGAGGAATAGTTCCCAGGAGGAATGAAAGGGCCGGAAATCTCCCTCCGCGCCCAAGAGGACTCGACACCGCTAGTAGCGCAGATGCAGCATGGAACCCGTGCCATACCCTACCCTTCATGCCAGTAAACCAGCAATCCGGGATAGCAACCTCACATCTGCCGAGCTACCTCGGTGGACAAAAGAGAGGGCGGCCGGATATCCGCCACAAAGCATACCTCCTTCAGCCACCACCCCCGGAATCCGAAAGGTGGCTTCCAGAGATACACCCGTCGCCCAAAAGACACCCAAAGCTACTCCGGGATACCGGAGAGGGATCGGGACATCCCTAGGCAATCCAGATTCCACGGCAAACTACGCCACCGCCAAGAAACCTCAACGGAATGGGATCGACCCCGGTGTCCTTTCCCCTACCTAGGAACTAGCACGCCTGTGGGAGAAATCACGAAGGCTAAAAAGAGGAAGGGCAAAAGGGAGGGGTGAGGAGGAGGAGGAGGAATGGAAAAAGGGGAGGATGGGGAGGATGGGATAGGGGAGGGGAGAATGGGGGGTAATTAGGTTCGGTCTGAGGAAGAAGACCGACAGGGCTAATTCCTCAGACCAAGAGCCTCTTCACCACGCCAAGGAGCCCCCCTTGAAGAGGGGGTGGGTATAGAACCCGCGATCAAAGTCATAATGACACGATTGCAAACAAACCATACCACGGGCGGGGATCTATCCCAGCCTGTGGTATGGTTTGTTTGTAATAGTGTCATTATGATTTCGTGAGTCATGATGATGGCTTTGAAGGGACTTGAGCTAGACTTAGTCACGGCCACACTGGCGGGAGATTCGTCTGTAAAAACTTGCATTTGTGGTCACAGTGGTGCCTATGCTAACCTTCCTATGGTGTATAAATATACCTAGTTGGATGAATCTTATTGTAGCCATCTGGCCTAGTAGCTTAACGCGTCGGTCTGGAGTTTTATGACTCTGATCGCGGGTTCTATCCCCGCCCGTGGTACGGTTTGTTTGCAATCGTGTCATTACGATTTCATGAGTCATGCTGACAATGTTGGTCTGAATTGATTCATAACAAATTACATTCTGTCATGCTGAGTTTAGGATCCTGATCTGATCATCGATGTTGTGGTTGGGAGACAATGCTTTCCCGTCTTTTCACTGGGCACACACGACTTACTCATGGGTATCTCATGAAAAGGCTCTCAGTTCACTCTGTGCGAATTGCTAAGTTCCAATTTCAGTTTGCTATATTCTGTTGGACTGTCCAGTCTGTCAACGAGCACGCAGTATTGTAAGGGAAAAGTTCAACAGATAGGAGTAGCGAGGGAATATATAGTAACAATAGTTTCATTGCCGGCTACTTGTTAAGGTAGGGTAAGTCAAGCTCCCGCTATTCCCGCCTTTTTTTCCCCCTCCCCGAAAGTGATAGTTTGCTTGCCGGCTACTTGTTAAGGTAGGGTAAGTCCAGCTCCTGCTATTCCCGCCTTTTCTCCCCCACCCCTAAAGTGATAGTTTGATTGCCAGCTGCTTGTTAATGTAGGGTAAGTCTAGCTCCCACTATCTCTTCCCCTCCCTCTTCCCCCCCCCCCCCCCCGAAAGGTGACGTGTGGGGCTCTGGTCAAACAGTAAATCACTCGACTCACAGCTCCCAACACTACTGTAAGTACATGCCTGCCTTGTATTCTAGTGGATTTATTGGTTGAAAGCTTCACTTTGGACCAATAATAAACTTAGTCTTTTCAGCCTTGCTCTAAGTTGACTGTTGTAATAATCACCACGTCTTTTAGGTATTGTACTTATCATGGAGAGTGACTATTTAAGCAGTGGGTAACCTGTCTATCTTTTCAGCTTGGATGACAGAGAGGGTCACCTGTCAATCAACGAGAAGAACTGATGGAGACGGACTAACGTCCTGGAGACGTCCCATTTTGGATTTAATTACCTGTGCACCTGTATGAAATTGCAGGATGTAACCCCCACATCATTGCAGCGATAAAGAACCTGCTTTCCTGTCATTGGGATATAATACTCACGGCTATACTGTGAAGAACTAGCCAGTGGGTTGTAACCAACACCTGCAACCCCCCCCCCCATCATCAGCAATGGCTACGATTTCAACAACAGTGTCACCAACACCAGACACCCCTATATATATTAGCATTGAATTCAGTTATTTATATTTTTCATTTTTCATTTTCTTTAATGTAACATTAATATTTCATATTTAAGTGTTTTATATTATATATTTTCTGTATAATAAAGTGTTTATGTTTGTCTGTTATTATTTCTTTTTCTATTCATTAATTTTCCTGAGGAGGAGCCAGCCTGAGTAATACTGTCTGAAGTTATTACAGGGCTGAGTAAGCCTTCACAAGTGGCGACCTTGCCAGGATCAACTCGACTGAATCAAGATTCAACTCCATCTCGAATCTACCATTGGAACTTCAACGCCGCATACCACAGACGGTTACCACCAGCCATGAGTAATCATTCTCTATGGTAGGACTACAGTACAGGTATTTAAAAGATTTGGTGATTGTTATAGTCTCAATTTATTGTAAGTCAAGTCAGGCAGGATATAATATTTAATTCTGCCACCTTTTGGAGCTTGAAACACTTTGGAGGATTAGACTCTAGGGACCCGAGATTTTCCAGTGACAATTTGTTTCATTGAGCTCTTTATTATATCAAGGGAACTGTCATAGGACACTCTTGATTTGTTGGTGAGAAGATTGGATGGTCAAATGACCCCATTCTACTTACTGCTTGCTCGGAGCCGGCATAGAACCCTTCGTTTTAATTAATACATATTGCTTAATTGAAGCAGGGATCAAGCCCTCTGGTTTATTTACAGTTTGAGTGGAGCAGGAATTGAACCCTCCGTTTTCTTTAATACCCGTTTTATTTCCCCTGATAGTTTAAGTTATTCTTGCAAGCATAGAGGAATACCAGTTTTGGATGAACACTGGAAGTAAGTTAGGAATAACAGGGAAAAATTTAGAATCTTTCATTAGTGCTAAGATCCAGGAAAGACTTGAAAGAGAGAGAATTGAGAGAGAAGAAAGACAGCTAGAAAGGGAAAGAGAAGAGAATAAGGAGAGAGATAGAATCGAAAGAGAAGAGAAAAAGGAGAGAGAGAGAATTGAGAGAGAAATCCAAGAAAGACAGAGAGAGAGCGAGAAGACCAAAAAGAGCGTGATAGACTTGATCGTGAGGCCAAAAATGTCCTCAGATGTCACTACCTATTGTAGATCGTGTAAAGTTTGCCAACTGTCATCCTCCCGAGGTACCAGGCGAGTACCTATGGTCAAAATGCCTATCTTTACGGTACCGTTTGAAAGAGTAGCTATTGACATCGTTGGTCCTTTATCTCCACTTTCATCTGGGGGACATAGATATATATTAACATTAGTTGATAATGCTTCGAGCTTCCCTGAAGCCGTTCCCTTAAAGACCATAACTACTACAGAGGTGGCTGAAGCCCTTTTGTCCATCTTCTCCAGAGTGGGCATCCCTAGAGAAATTTTGTCTGACCGTGGGACACAATTCACATCTGACTTAATGCAACATCTATACCAACTTCTGGGAGTGAAGCCTCTCTTCACCACACCCTATCATCCCAGCTGTAATGGGAGGATTGAGCGCCAGCATTCGATTCTCAAGTCCATTTTAAGGAAACTTTGCTCCCTTAAACCTAAGGAGTGGCATCGCTACCTACCCTGTGCTTTGTTTGCCATGAGGGAAGTTCCCAGTGACTCTATGGGGCTTTCACCTTTTGAACTTCTCTATGGTAGACAGGCCAGAGGCCCATTGTCCATCCTTCATGACTTATGGACTAATGAGGAGGTGAGTGCTGAGGTTCAGTCTTCTTACCAGTTTCTCCTTGACCTTAGATCCAAACTTGAGGAGACCTCTGACATAGTTTCGAAAAACCTAAGCTTGTCAATGGACCAGAATTATTATTATTATTATAATCAAAAAGAAGCGCTAAGCCACAAGGGCTATACAGCGCTGCAGGGTAGGGAAGGAAGCGAGGGTATTGGATGGCAGAAGGGAGGAGGGATGATCAGTAGGTTACAGAAAACAGCGGGGCAGGGGATAGTACGGGGGAGGACGGTAGCAAGAGATTGAAGTAGAAAGGGCTGAAGGTATCAGAATTTGTGAAGTAAGTCGGTTGTTGTCAAAAAGTCAATGAGAGAGTCTGGATGAAAGGTGGGTCCATCAGCGAGAAGGGAAGGTAGAGAGAGAGCAGCAGAGCGAAGACGACGACGGAGGTAAATTCTGCGTGCTCGTTGATAAAGTGGGCAGTCCAACAGAATGTGGCTGACTGATAATGGAACTTGGCAATTCTCACAGAGAGGAGCAGGGCGCCTCTCCATGAGATATCCATGAGTAAGACGAGTATGGCCAATGCGAAGATGGGAGAGAGTAGTCTCCCAACCTCGACACTGGTGATAAGAAGACGGCCAGTAACCTATACTCGGTTTAATAGATTGAAGTTTGTTGCCGAGCATAGTAGACCAACGTTGTTGCCAACGGGTGTGAAGTTGGGAAGATATTGCAGCAAAATAGTCCGTAAATGGAATACCTCTACATGAAACTGGTAGGTCATGTACTGCTGACCGCGCAGCAGTGTCTGCCTGTTCATTGCCCTGTATGTCAACATGACCAGGGACCCAACAAAAAACAATATCTTTATGCTTGGTAAAGATACGGCGTAGCCAAAGTTGGATACGGAGGACTAAGGGGTGAGGTGTATCAAATTTCTGTATAACCTGTAAAGCACTAAGGGAGTCTGAGACAACCACAAATGATGACACAGGCATAGATGCAATATGGATAAGTGCTGTAAGGATGGCATACAATTCAGCAGTAAAAATACTAGCCGAAGATAGTAAATGCCCTTGTATGACACTGTCCGGAAACACTGCTGCGAATCCTACGCCGTCAGAAGACTTAGAGCCATCTGTGTACACAGCAATGGCAGGAGAATGAGAGTGAAAGTGGTCAAGAAAAAGAGAGCGGGAAGCGACTGTAGACAGTTGGGCTTTCGAGCAAGGGAGAGAGAAAGAACAGACTCGAACAGCTGGAACTTCCCAGGAAGGTAGGGAAAAGTGAGATGCTACATGTACATAGAAAGGTGGTAATTGAAGAGAAGACAAGAGCGAATGAAGGCGAAGAGAGAAGGGACGGAGTAAACAGGGGCGACGAACAAATAAAGAATGTCTACTAATATCAGTGACCATTCTATAAATGGAAGGATTGCGGAGATCATGAGAGCATACATAGTAGCGAAGGCAATGGGCATCACGGCGATTGGATAAGGATGGAACGTTCGCTTCTGCATAGAGGCTCTCGACAGGGGAAGAGCGAAAAGCACCAAGGCATAAACGTAATCCTTGGTGATGAATGGGGTTAAGGCTAGAGAGAGTAGCAGGAGATGCCGCTGAATAGATCTGGTCACCATAATCAAGTTTCGATAAGATAAGGGTGGAATGTAGGCGAAAGAGGGTTCGACGATCAGCTCCCCATGAAAGATGAGCAAGGGTTTTAAGAAGGTTCAGCCGGCTGTGACAAGTTGCCTTCAGAGAGGTAATGTGAGGTTTCCAGGATAACCTACAATCAAAGAGGAGGCCCAGATTATTATTATTATAATCAAAAAGAAGCGCTAAGCCACAAGGGCTATACAGCGCTGCAGGGTAGGGAAGGAAGCGAGGGTATTGGATGGCAGGAGGGAGGAGGGATGATCAGCAGGTTACAGAAAACAGTGGGGCAGGGGATAGTACGGGGGTAGGGGGTAGCAAGAGATTGAAGTAGAAAGGGCTGAAGGTATCAGAATTTGTGAAGTAAGTCAGTTGTTGTCAAAAAGTCAATGAGAGAGTCTGGATGAAAGGTGGGTCCATCAGTGAGAAGGGAAGGTAAAGAGAGAGCAGCAGAGCGAAGATGACGACGGAGGTAAATTCTGCGTGCTCGTTGATAAAGTGGGCAGTCCAACAGAATGTGGCTGACTGATAATGGAACTTGGCAATTCTCACAGAGAGGAGCAGGGTGCCTCTCCATGAGATATCCATGAGTAAGACGAGTATGGCCAATGCGAAGACGGGAGAGAGTAGTCTCCCAACCTCGACACTGGTGATAAGAAGACGGCCAGTAACCTATACTCGGTTTAATAGATTGAAGTTTGTTGCCAAGCATAGTAGACCAACGTTGTTGCCAACAGGTGTGAAGTTGGGAAGATATTGCAGCAAAATAGTCCATAAATGGAATACCTCTACATGAAACTGGTAGGTCATGTACTGCTGACCGCGCAGCAGTGTCTGCCTGTTCATTGCCCTGTACATCAACATGACCAGGGACCCAACAAAAAACAATATCTTTATGCTTGGTAAAGATGCGGCGTAGCCAAAGTTGGATACGGAGGACTAAGGGGTGAGGTGTATCAAATTTCTGTATAGCCTGTAAAGCACTAAGGGAGTCTGAGACAACCACAAATGATGACACAGGCATAGATGCAATATGGATAAGTGCTGTAAGGATGGCATACAATTCAGCAGTAAAAATACTAGCCGAAGATAGTAAATGTCCTTGTATGACGCTGTCCAGAAACACTGCTGCGAATCCTACACCGTCAGAAGACTTACAGCCATCTGTGTACACAGCAATGGCATGAGAATGAGAGTGAAAGTGGTCAAGAAAATGAGAGCGGGAAGCGACCGTAGACAGTTGGGCTTTCGAGCAAGGGAGAGAGAAAGAACAGACTCGAACAGCTTGAACTTCCCAGGGGGGTAGGGAAAAGTGAGATGCTACATGTACATAGAAAGGTGGTAATTAAAGAGAAGACAAGAGCAAATGAAGGCGAAGACAGAAGGGATGGAGTAAACAGGGGCGGCGAACAAATAAAGAATGTCTACTAATATCAGTGACCATTCTATAAATGGAAGGATTGCGGAGATCATGAGAGCGTACATAGTAGTGAAGGCAATGGGCATCACGGCGATTGGATAAGGATGGAACGTTCGCTTCTGCATAGAGGCTCTCGACAGGGGAAGAGCGAAAAGCACCAAGGCATAAACGTAATCCTTGGTGATGAATGGGGTTAAGGCTAGAGAGAGTAGCAGCAGATGCCGCTGAATAGATCTGGTCACCATAATCAAGTTTCGATAAGATAAGGGTGGAATGTAGGCGAAGGAGGGTTCGCCGATCAGCTCCCCATGAAAGATGAGCAAGGGTTTTAAGGAGGTTCAGCCGGCTGTGGCAAGTTGCCTTCAGAGAGGTAATGTGAGGTTTCCAGGATAACCTACGATCAAAGAGGAGGCCCAGAAACTTGACTGTATCACGTTCAGGGATACAGGAGCCATAGAGGTACAAAGGATGATCGAAGATGACAGAGCGTCTAGTGAAAGTAATTTGGTGGGTTTTAGTGCTGGAAAATTTAAACCCACGTGTGGTGGCCCAATTGGAAACACGGTCGACTGCATGCTGGAGAGAAACTGTAATAAGGTGACAGTCAGCGCCTGCACAGGCAATAGTGAAGTCATCAACATAGTGATGACCAAATATTTGATGGAAGACTAGAGGCCAAATCATTAATAGCAAGGAGAAAAAGTGTTGTGCTCAGAACACATCCCTGGGGGACACCTTCAGCTTGGATAAAGTCCGGGGAGAGCACATTATTAACCCGAACATGCAAATGCCTGTCAGTTAAAAAGTTCTTAAGGAAGGATGGTAGATTGCCTCAAAGGCCTAACGAGTGGGCTTGGGCTAAAATATTATACCTCCAAGTTGTGTCATATGCCTTCTCAAGGTCAAAAAATATGGCAATAACTGAGTGGTTATTCGCAAAGTCATTACGAACATACGTATCCAAGCGTAGTAAGGGGTCTATGGTAGAACGTCCATTACGAAAGCCATATTGTCGAGTGGAGAGACTGTTGTGTGTCTCTAAATACCACACTAAACGTCTATTTACTAGGCGTTCCATCACTTTGCAAACTGCGCTGGTAAGAGCAATGGGACGATAGTGGGAGGTTTCATGTCCCATAGTGCCTGGTTTGCGGAAAGGGAGAACAGTGGCGGATTTCCACAGCTGTGGAAGAACTCCGTGTGACCAAATAAGATTGTAAAGGCGTAATAGGACTGCAAGGGCTGACTGATGTAAATGTTGTAGCATACGAATATGAATGTCTTCGGGCCCAGCTGCCGATGATCGGCAAGCTGAGAGTGTTGCCTCCAGTTCTTGAAGTGTAAAAGGCACATTATACTGTTCTTCTGTGAGAGAAGAAAAGTCCAAGGGTGCTAACTCTCTGGCAGACTTTGAGGAAAGAAATGAGGGGCATAGATGGAGTCCCTGAGAAATATGGACCAAATGATTGCCAATTTCATTGGCAATATCTAGTGGGTTTGCTATATCAACACCGGCAACCCGCAGAACAGGAGCCGGGTCAGGAGAATATTTACCACTCAGTTTTCGTACTTTTTTCCAGACTGCACTCATAGAGGAAGCAGAGGTGATGGTGGAGACATAATCTTGCCAGCAAGTGCGTTTAGCATCACGGATGACACAGCGAGTGATTGCACGCTTCTGCTTAAAATCAAGAAGTCTCTCTGTGGTTCTATTGTACCAGTACCTGCCCCATGCAGCGCGTTTCAAACGTACTGCACGAGCACAAGCAGGAGACCACCAAGGCACGCATTTCTGAGAATGCCTGCCCGAAGTTTGGGGTATAGAATGAGAAGCTGCGGTTAAAACGGAGGATGAGAAGAGGTGTAAAAGCTCATCGATGGAGGACGAAGAAGGAACCTCTCTAAAAACAGTTAGGTGTGAGTAAAGGTTCCAATTTGCCTGATCAAATTGCAATATAATCTAGTGATACCAGTGAATAGCAGAATACAGTGTTGTAGTAGCAACTAACCAGTATTATAATGGTACTTAGTGGAGTGGAGTGACTTTCATTAGTTTCATTTTCTTGAAATACGAGACGTTACTGTGAATTTCATATAACCTGTAGTTACCAGCGGTCGCAATATACACAACGAGAAGCAATTATTACTACAGAAAAAGCGTCCTTCCTCCAAAATTTGCACCAGTCAACTATAGTGATAATATAGCATTTATTGTGGTGGAGACGGAAAAACAAAAATAGAAAAGCCAGATACAGCGATTGATAAACAAAGAGGTCGACTGTACGTCATTGTAGGAGCTGCCAGATATCACCGGCTCTTCAACACGCAAGTTATACTTTTGTATCAGTCAAATCACATATTACTCGGGTAGATAATTTCCAGTAGATCCTTCATGTGTTAGCTCAAATCACCGACCAGTATGTTTTAAATAAGTGACCCACTGATCAGAGCAGATCGACTGGTCCGAACCCTTGACTGGTCCGAACCCTTGACTGGTCCGAACCCGGGACTGGTTTCAAACAGTTTCGTTGGACAATAAAGCAGACTGTAAACGGATGGGTTTGTAGGCGCCCTTATAAACACAAACATTAAAAATCAGGAACGTGACGGTAAGCTGTCCAATATACAAAAAGAGTTAGAAACAGAAATACAAATAGCTAGAGCTTCATTTAAGGTTATTAATATAATATTCAAGAGGTTGCTAGTAGACTTGCAGTAAATCAACCATTCAAATCATTATGAAGCTGTGTGTAGTCTGTGGTCAGTCAAACAAACGGGCTACCACATGGATAAATTGTCATTTTTGTGGAAATTGGTGTCACGCTCCTTGTGCAGATATCCCAGAACTAGCTACAAGCAGTATTAAAACAGAGAAGTGTTTTTGGGTATGCCCAAATGAGGAAAATCTGTGGACTAAAATCACAAGGGTATTAAAAGAGGATAACATCAAAGCTGCTTTCATAGAAAACCTGGAAGCTTTCTACAACAGATGGGAACATAAAAAGTCCGGGCTGAATGGTACTGCCCTTGATACTGGCCATGTAGTCACAAACTGTAAGGCTGGAGGTGATGTCCTGGTAGTCAGTAAATGTAGGGCTGATAGTGCTGTCCTGGGAGACAGTAATGGTGAAGCTGGAGGTGCTGTCCTGGGAGACAGTAATGGTGAAGCTGGAGATACTGTCCTGGGAGACAGTAATGGTGAAGCTGGAGGTGCTGTCCTGGGAGACAGAAATGGTGAAGCTGGAGATACTGTCCTGGTAGACAGTAATGGTGAAGCTGGAGATTTTGTCCAGGTAGTCGGGAATTATACGCAGGAAGGAATACATATAAATGACCTCATAGAGGACAGGAGCCATAGTAGGGAAACAAGTGTAGTCAAAGATAAGATAAAACCAATATTGCAAACCAGAAATACCGCAGGAAATAGCAAACAAGAGGACTCCAATAGCAATAGTGAGGATAAATTACCAAAAACAACTGGTGGGAGCTCCATTGTTGGTGCTAAGGAGGATAGGAATAAGACAGGGAAACATGCACCAACAGGGAATACAGTCACAGAAACCCAAGGCAAACGGAAACCAAGCCTGTGCACATACTATGCACTTGGTATCTGCTGGCATGGGAAATCTGGAAAAACAGATGGGACATGCAACTATGACCACCCTAGAAAATGTCATGCCCATATGACAACAGGAAAATGCAAACTCCCTTCCTGTAAGCTTTTTCACCCTGAAATGTGTACCTCTTCAGTACAGGAAAGACTGTGCTATAACTTAAATTGCCAGGCATACCATCTAAAGGGGACAAAAAGATACAAAACATCCAGGCCATGGGAAAACCTGGGTAGCCACAGCCACTCAAGAGGGAGAGGTTTTTTAGTGCCAGGAAGGAAAAAAAACTGGCAGGAAATGGCAGAAATCGTACACCAAATCCAGTCATTCCTGGAGTGGAACCACAGTCGATGGCCTCCACTCCAAACCAACAGATACAGATACTAATGCCGGAAAAAAAATCCCCCCCCAGTACCAACAATACCACCAGTCCGATAACATTCTTCTTTGCAAATATACAGGGTCTAAAGCCAGCAATAAACAACAAAATACCTTTCATCCGTGGACTGCTTGCAGAGGCAAAGGCAATGTTCGCGGCTTTCACTGAGACCCACATAAAGGATCACTTGGACAACGAAATATGGATCCCAGGTTACAACCTATACAGATGTGACAGAGTGAACAGGCAAAAGGGGGGGGTTGGCCTGTACATTGCAGAGTCACTTGTTTGCACAGAACTGCTTAATGCCTCAAATGACGTAGTGGAAGTTTTAGCAGTAAAGGTCGAGAACCAAAACCTAGTCATTGTGGTAGTCTACAAGCCTCCGGATGCAACATCCCAGCAATTCCAGGAACAGCTGTTAAAAATTGACCACTGTCTGGAAAATCTTCCAGCTCCTGCACCCAACATCTTGCTCCTGGGGGATTTCAACTTAAGGCACCTAAAATGGAGGAATATAGCAAATAATATTGTTGCAGTAATAACACCAGGAGGCAGCTCTGATGAAAACTCACACTCACACGAGCTTTTAAATCTCTGCACAAAATTCAATTTAAACCAGCAAATAATAGAGCCTACTAGACTGGAGAATACACTAGACCTCATCTTCACTAACAATGATGATCTGATAAGAAATGTCACCATATCAAAAACAATATACTCAGATCACAACATAATTGAGGTTCAGACATGTATGCGTGGAGCCTCAGACCGACAAAATGAGACTAGTCACGAGGGAGCATTCACCAAATTCAACTTCAATAACAAAAACATAAAGTGGGACCAAGTAAACCAAGTCCTAACCGATATAAGCTGGGAAGATATACTAAGCAACACAGACCCAAACTTATGCCTAGAACAGATTAACTCGGTGGCACTCG
This sequence comes from Cherax quadricarinatus, assembly GCF_038502225.1. Taxonomy (NCBI): domain Eukaryota; kingdom Metazoa; phylum Arthropoda; class Malacostraca; order Decapoda; family Parastacidae; genus Cherax; species Cherax quadricarinatus. The sequence continues at coordinate 36,735,844 of NC_091311.1, read as the reverse complement.
ATGTATGCACAAGGCTTATTCCTCTAAGAAAAAGGAGGAGTAGATGTAAAATAGAAAGAGACAGGCGCTCCCTTTACAGGCGACGGAAAAGAATAACAGAGCGGCTAAAAGAGGTCAATATATCAGAAATGCGCAGGGAGACACTGGTCAGAGAAATAGCAAGCATCGAACTTAAGCTAAAAGAATCCTTTAGGAGTCAGGAATCGCGGGAAGAACTAAAAGCCATAAATGAAATCGAAAGAAACCCAAAGTATTTCTTCTCCTATGCCAAATCAAAATCGAGAACAACGTCCAGTATTGGGCCCCTACTTAAACAAGATGGGTCCTACACAGATGACAGCAAGGAAATGAGTGAGCTACTCAAGTCCCAATATGACTCAGTTTTTAGCAAGCCGCTAACCAGACTGAGAGTCGAAGATCAAAATGAATTTTTTATGAGAGAGCCACAAAATTTGATTAACACAAGCCTATCCGATGTTATCCTGACGCCAAATGACTTCGAACAGGCGATAAATGACATGCCCATGCACTCTGCCCCAGGGCCAGACTCATGGAACTCTGTGTTCATCAAGAACTGCAAGAAGCCCCTATCACGAGCCTTTTCCATCCTATGGAGAGGGAGCATGGACACGGGGGTCGTCCCTCAGTTACTAAAAACAACAGACATAGCCCCACTCCACAAAGGGGGCAGTAAAGCAACAGCAAAGAACTACAGACCAATAGCACTAACATCCCATATCATAAAAATCTTTGAAAGGGTCCTAAGAAGCAAGATCACCACCCATCTAGAAACCCATCAGTTACACAACCCAGGGCAACATGGGTTTAGAACAGGTCGCTCCTGTCTGTCTCAACTACTGGATCACTACGACAAGGTCCTAAATGCACTAGAAGACAAAAAGAATGCAGATGTAATATATACAGACTTTGCAAAAGCCTTCGACAAGTGTGACCATGGCGTAATAGCGCACAAAATGCGCGCTAAAGGAATAACAGGAAAAGTTGGTCGATGGATCTATAATTTCCTCACTAACAGAACACAGAGAGTAGTCGTCAACAGAGTAAAGTCCGAGGCAGCTACGGTGAAAAGCTCTGTTCCACAAGGCACAGTACTAGCTCCCATCTTGTTCCTCATCCTCATATCCGACATAGACAAGGATGTCAGCCACAGCACCGTGTCTTCCTTTGCAGATGACACCCGAATCTGCATGACAGTGTCTTCCATTGCAGACACTGCAAGGCTCCAGGCGGACATCAACCAAATCTTTCAGTGGGCTGCAGAAAACAATATGAAGTTCAACGATGAGAAATTTCAATTACTCAGATATGGTAAACATGAGGAAATTAAATCTTCATCAGAGTACAAAACAAATTCTGGCCACAAAATAGAGCGAAACACCAACGTCAAAGACCTGGGAGTGATTATGTCGGAGGATCTCACCTTCAAGGACCATAACATTGTATCAATCGCATCTGCTAGAAAAATGACAGGATGGATAATGAGAACCTTCAAAACTAGGGAGGCCAAGCCCATGATGACACTCTTCAGGTCACTTGTTCTATCTAGGCTGGAATATTGCTGCACTCTAACAGCACCTTTCAAGGCAGGTGAAATTGCCGACCTAGAAAATGTACAGAGAACTTTCACGGCGCGCATAACGGAGATAAAACACCTCAATTACTGGGAGCGCTTGAGGTTTCTAAACCTGTATTCCCTGGAACGCAGGAGGGAGAGATACATGATTATATACACCTGGAAAATCCTAGAGGGACTAGTACCGAACTTGCACACGAAAATCACTCACTACGAAAGCAAAAGACTTGGCAGACGATGCACCATCCCCCCAATGAAAAGCAGGGGTGTCACTAGCACGTTAAGAGACCATACAATAAGTGTCAGGGGACCGAGACTGTTCAACTGCCTCCCAGCACACATAAGGGAGATTACCAACAGACCCCTGGCAGTCTTCAAGCTGGCACTGGACAAGCACCTAAAGGCAGTTCCTGATCAGCCGGGCTGTGGCTCGTACGTTGGTTTGCGTGCAGCCAGCAGCAACAGCCTGGTTGATCAGGCGCTGATCCACCAGGAGGCCTGGTCACAGACCGGGCCGCGGGGGCGTTGACCCCCGAAACTCTCTCCAGGTAAACTCCAGGTCCAGGTAATAGATAATGCCCGAGGAGAGAGATATAAAGAACAGAGCGTATACCACCTATGCAAGTGGATACGGGCTGCTGTGTAATGCAGCGAAGTACGAACAAATAGCTGATGGTACGGAATATCAGTGCGTAGAAGAAGGGCACTTTCATTAAAGGTCCCATCAGGAAAAGGATCTGAAGAATACAATAAATTATAGCCTGTGATGGGAGAGATAACAGCAGAGTGTAATTTTCGTTCCTGTAAGCAAACACCAACAGGGGAAAACTGGGAGAGTAACATCTGAAGCTCACCCTGATTACCCCTGAGGCCGCGTATATTCCACTGTAAATAGGCCATGATTGGCAATGATAAAGATACCTGAAATCCGCAGGTAAGGGTTCCTATGGACTAGAGGGGTTAGAAAAGTCCACATGCGGAGGCAGTGGAAAACGTTCAAGCAGCGAAGGAACGGTGCGCTGTGAAGGAAGGAGTTGCGCAGATGGAGTAGAGGAGAGAGAAGGAGCGGAGGGTGGATCAGTGTCCATTGATGGTTTGATCTCTGCAGTATATTCAGAGATTGCTTCAAGTGTTTCAGAATTCAGAGACGTCGTATGGGAGACAATATTGGAAATGGTAGGGGGAAGGATGAGTAAAGATTGGAACTGTAATGGACTGTACCAAGGTAGGGGGGGACGGAAGGGTGGAGGGAACTGGAGAAGCGTGGAAGGGGACAGAAGAGGCAGAAACCTGGGAGGTGGCCAAAGAGGAAGAAACTTGGGAGGGAACAGGGGAGGAAGGTACAGTACGAGGAGGAGGGTGAACCTCTACACTTGTAACAGAGCCAGTGAGAGGGGGAGAACCAGGTACAGAGACAGGGAAGGGAAAATGAGGTGGAAGATGGGTAGGAGGTGTTAACGGACCTTTTTTTGACTTTTGAGAAGCAGAGGGACGATTGGGAGGAGGTGTCATACGAGATCTCGTCGCTACTGAGGCTTGTGAGAGAGAACACGAAGAAGCAAGATCAGACTGAGACGTTGAAGTAGGGACGTGTGAACCGAGGACAGCAAAAGAATTAGCTACAGGAGTGGCTATGGGAGAGGTAACCACAGAGGTGGGTGCAGAAGATGGGATACCAGAAGTGGGGGGACGTTTTGAAACACGGGAATAAGAAACATGAGGTAGTCTCCCTTGGAGGCGGAGATGAGAAACTGCCATGGCATAAGGGAGACCTTCTGCTTCTTTGAGGTAACGGATTTCCCGCTCGTTTAAGTAGACTTGACAACGGCGAGAGTATGAAGGGTGAGCCTCATGACAATTAAGGCAAGAGGGAGGTCGATTGCAAGACGTATTAGAATGGTCATCGGCACCACAGACTGGGCATACGGCGATAGATCTGCAACATTTCGCTGGATGGCTAAATCGCCAGCAATTTCTACACTGTTGCAGTGTAGGGATCACCTTTCAAACTTGTAACCGATGTCCTGCTACATAAACTGGGAATGGGAGTTCACGGCTGTCAAAAGTTAAACGAGCCACATTGCTAGGGTATCGTCTCCACCCGCGGGCAGGAAGAATGTAAGTGTCTATCTTGAGGATTGGGAGATCTTGGAGTTCCAGCTGTTCAAGAATGTCAGTGCCACATGTCTGGAAATTTTGTTGAACTATGGTATGGGGCAGAATGATGGTACCACTACAAGAATTGAGGGAATGATGTTTTTCAATAGTTACAGGAACAGTATCGATATGGGAAAGACGAGAAAGCTCATGAGCCTGGGTAGCATTCTGTACGGTGACGATGTGCGTACCGCTCTTAAGAGCATGAAAAGAAATATCTTTACCAACATGGCGTAGGAGTGCCTTGCCAATACTGTGGTCAGAAAGATAGGCATTAGAGGAAGTCAGTCGTAAAGTGAAGAATTTAGTCCATTGTGCAGTCTGAAACTGAGCGTGGAGAGGTAGTGAAGGACGTGTCGATCTTTTCCGAGAAGAACGAGAAGGTGGAGAAGTATCATCAGCAGGTAATTGTCATTGTCATTTAGGCGTGGGACCAGAGTTGGTCCGACGTGGAATGGGCCGGCGATTCAAAAATTGCTGCACCATAGAGGGAGAGGCCGGAAGCATAGTCAGAGGAGAGCGAAGGTCAGATAAATCGAAGGAGTCAGTCGAGGCCTCAGTACCTGAAGCGGGTGAGGAAACAGCACCGGCAAGAGGTACAGAGGCATGAGGAGTGTCCGAAGAGTGGTCCAAAGATGGGGCGGGGTCAGAACGGGGTGCGGTATCAAGAAGGGGCCCGGGGGTAGCAGGTTCATGGACTAGGGTTGCCATGGTTAGGTTACTTCTTTCTTTTTGTTTTTAAGAAAAAAAGAAAGAAGAAAAGAAAATAAAAATAAAAAAAGAATAAAAAAAGGGGGGACCGGGGAGGGATAGTTCCTAGGAGGAATGAAAGGGCCAGAAATCTCCCTCTGCGCCCAAGAGGACCTCGGCACTGCAAGTAGCGCAGATGCAGCATGGAACCCGTGCCATACCCTACCCATCATGCCAGTAAACCGGCAATCCGCGATAGCAACCTCACATCTGCCGAGCTACCTCGGTGGACAAAAGAGAGGGCGGCCAGAAATCCGCCACAAAGCATACCTCCTTCGGCCACCACCCCCGGAATCCGAAAGGTGGCTTCCAGAGATACACCCGTCGCCCGAGAGACACCCAAAGCCACCCTGCGGGATACTGGAGAGGGATCAGGACATCCCCAGGCAATCCAGATTCCACGGCAAACTACGCCACCGCCAAGAACCTCAATGGAATGGGATGGACCCAGGTACCCTTTCCCCTACCTAGGAACTAGCGTGCCTGTGAAAAAAAAAAAAAAAAAAAAAAGGAAGGGCAAAAGGGAGGGGTGGGGAGGAGGAGGAGGAAAGGAAAAAGGGGAGGATGGGGAGGATGGGATAGGGGATTAGGGGGTAATTAGGTTCGGTCTGAGGAAGTAGACCGACAGGTCTAATTCCTCAGACCAAGAGCCTCTTCACCACGCCAAGGAGCCCCCCTTGAAGAGGAGGAGGCCCAGAAACTTGACTGTATCACGTTCAGGGATACGGGAGCCATAGAGGTACAAAGGATGATCCATAGAGGTACAAAGGATGATCGGAGATGACAGAGCATCTAGTGAAAGTAATTTGGTGGGTTTTAGTGCTGGAAAATTTAAACCCACGTGTGGTGGCCCAATTGGAAACACGGTCGACTGCATGCTGGAGAGAAACTGTAATAAGGTGACAGTCAGCGCCTGCACAGGCAATAGCGAAGTCATCAACATAGAGTGATGACCAAATATTTTATGGAAGACTAGAGGCCAGATCATTAATAGCAAGGAGAAAAAGTGTTGTGCTCAGAACACATCCCTGGGGGACACCTTCAGCTTGGATAAAGTCCGGGGAGAGCACATTATTAACCCGAACACGGAAATGCCTGTCAGTTAAAAAGTTCTTAAGGAAGGATGGTAGATTGCCTCAAAGGCCTAAGGAGTGGGCTTGGGCTAAAATATTATACCTCCAAGTTGTGTCATATGCCTTCTCAAGGTCAAAAAATATGGCAATAACTGAGTGGTTATTCGCAAAGGCATTACGAACATACGTATCCAAGCGTAGTAAGGGGTCTATGGTAGAACGTCCCTTACGAAAGCCATATTGACGAGTGGAGAGACTGTTGTGTGTCTCTAAATACCACACTAAACGTCTATTTACTAGGCGTTCCATCACTTTGCAAACTGCACTGGTAAGAGCAATGGGACGATAGTGGGAGGTTTCATGTCCCGTAGTGCCTGGTTTGCAGAAAGGGAGAACAATGGCAGATTTCCACAGCTGTGGAAGAACTCCTTGTGACCAAATAAGATTGTAAAGGCGTAATAGGACTGCAAGGGCTGACTGATGTAAATGTTGTAGCATACGAATATGAATGTCGTGTTGCCTCCAGTTCTTGAAGTGTAAAAGGCACATTATACTGTTCTTCTCTGAGAGAAGAAAAGTCCAAGGGTGCTAACTCTCTGGCAGACTTTGAGGAAAGAAATGAGGGGCATAGATGGAGTCCCTGAGAAATACGGACCAGATGATTGCCAATTTCATTGGCAACATCTAGTGGGTTTGCTATATCAACACCGGCAACCCGCAGAACAGGAGCCGGGTCAGGAGAATATTTACCACTCAGTTTTCGTACTTTTTTCCAGACTGCACTCATAGAGGAAGCAGAGGTGATGGTGGAGACATAATCTTGCCAGCAAGTGTGTTTAGCGTCACTGATGACACGGCGAGCAATCGCACGCTTCTGCTTAAAATCAAGAAGTCTCTCTGTGGTTCTGTTGTACTGGTACCTGCCCCATGCAGCACGTTTCAAACGTACTGCACGAGCACAAGCAGGAGACCACCAAGGCACGCATTTCTGAGAATGCCTGCCCGAAGTTTGGGGTATAGAATGAGAAGCTGCGGTTAAAACGGAGGACAAGAAGAGGTCTAAAAGCTCATCGATGGAGGACGAAGAAGGAACCTCTCTAAAAACAGTTACGTGTGAGTAAAGGTTCCAATTTGCCTGATCAAATTGCCAGCATGGGATGCGAAGAGGTGGTGAATATGAAGGGGAAGTAAGAATGATTGGGAAATGATCGCTGTCATGTAAGTCCGGAAGAACAGACCAAGTGAAGTCTAATGCAGCGGAGGAAGAGCAGACTGAGAGATCGATGCAAGAGAGAGTGTGAGTCTGAGGATCAAAATGGGTGCGAGTACCTGTATTTAAAACATGGAGGGGTGGGTGGCAAGAAAAGCCTCTAACTGAATGCCACGGGAATCACAGTGAGACCCCCCCCAGAGGAAATGGTGGGCATTAAAATCGCCAAGTAACAGAATCGGTGGTGGTAATGACGAAACAAGAAAGGCAATATCCGGAATAGATAATGCCCGAGAAGGAGAGAGATATAAAGAACAGAGCATGTACCACCTATGCAAGTGGATACGGGCTGCTGTGTAATGCAGCGAAGTATGAACAAATAGCTGATGGTACGGAATATCAGTGCGTAGAAGAAGGGCACTTTCATTAAAGGTCCCATCAGGAAAAGGATCTGAAGAATACAATAAATTATAGCCTGAGATGGGAGAGATAACAGCAGAGTGTAATTTTGGTTCCTGTAAGCAAACACCAACAGGGGAAACCTGGGAGAGTAACATCTGAAGCTCACCCCGATTACCCCTGAGGCCGCGTATATTCCACTGTAAATAGGCCATGATTGGCAATGATAAAGATACCTGAAATCTGCAGGTAAGGGTTCCTATGGACTAGAGGGGTTAGAAAAGTCCACATGCAGAGGCAGTGAAAAATGTTCAACCAGCGAAGGAACGGTGCGCTGTGAAGAAAGGAGTTGCGCAGATGGAGTAGAGGAGAGAGAAGGAGCGGAGGGTGGATCAGTGTCCATTGATGGTTTGGTCTCTGCAATATATTCAGAGATTGTTTCAAGTGTTTCAGAATTCAGAGACGTCGTATGGGAGACAGTATTGGAAATGGTAGGGGGAGGATGAGTAAAGATTGGAACTGTAATGGACTGTACCAAGGTAGGGGGGGGGGGCGAAAGAATGGACCAGTACAAAACCTATTTTGATTCCAAAAGTCAGAGGAGAAGTTTTAAAGTAGGAGATGAAGTTCTGGTACTTTTGCCTATCAAGTCAAATAAATTATTAGTAGCATGGAAAGGTCCATATAAAGTATTAAAAATTTGTGGGAAAGTTGATTACCTCATAGAAGTCAAGGGGAAACCTAAGCTTTATCATATCAACATTCTTAAGAAATATTACCGAAGAAATTCGGTTAACTGCCTTAATAACTTTGACTTAGTTTTTCCACACGAACTTGATAAGACAACTGAAGAATGTAAAGTGTGCGTAATTGACACCTCTATCTTAGACTATGATGAAGAACTACATGACTTGGTGACTCTTGACCACTCGGACGCAACCAACATTAATATTAATGAATCTTTGGATGACCATAAGAGACATGAACTACTTCATTGTGTGAGTAACTTTTCAGACGTCTTTACTGATATTCCAGGTGTTACCTCCATGGTAGTCCATAAGATTGACTTAGTGACGGACAATCCTATCAAACGAAAATTATACCCAGTTCCAGTTCACCTTAGGGATGCATTTGACCGAGAGGTAGACAAATTATTAAAACTAAAGATCATTGAACCTTCAGTATCTTCATATTGTTCACCAGTAGTCATGGTTAAGAAGGAGGATAATTCATATAGACTTGCTATTGACTTCAGAGGCCTTAATGCTATAACTCGGTGGGATGCTGAACCTACGCCCTTGATAGATAGCGATCTACACAAATTTTATGACGCTTCCTTCTTTTCAGAGATTGATAATGCGAAGGCATATCATCAAGTAATGTTAGATCCTTCTTCTAAGCAGTACACCGCTTTTCCTACACACCAAGGACTGATGCAATATAGAACTATGCCCTTCGGTTTGGTAACTGCCTGATGAGAAAGGTCTTGGGTAATATGCCATATGTTTCAGTTTATTTTGATAACATTTACGTAATGACATCCATGTGGGGCGAACATATCCAAACATTAACATCAGTTTTGCATAGGTTACGCTCACATGGCCTCGCTGCCAAGCCGAAGAAATGCTTCCTTGGGTATAACAAGATTAGGTATCTTGGACTGATACTTTCTAATAACTCTCTGCAGCCTCTCCCCTGTAAGATCAAAGCTTTATTAGAATTTAAATTCCCCAAAACCAAGAAGCTCAAGCGTAGCTTTCTTGGTTCTGTAAATTTTTATGCACGGTTTACCCCGAACCTTACTGATCTTACAGGCATCTTATCCGACTTCCTTAAAAAGTCTGTGAAGGAACCTCTTGAACTTTCCGATGTAGCTCAGGAAAAGTTTAATGAGATTAAAAGCATCTTTTTGAAAGACCCTATACTTAAGATTCCAGATATTAATAAAACATTTTGTTTGAGAACTGATGCCTCCAATACTGGCTTAGGTGCAGTATCACTACAATACCATGATGGTACTCCCTTCCCTGTATGCTTCCTAGGCCGGAAACTCCTTCCTGCAGAAACGAGATACTCCACCATAGAAAAGGAATGTTTGACCCTTGTGTGGGGAATCTCTAAACTTAAATTTTATTTGCTGGGAAAAGAATTCATTTTAGAAACGGGCCACAAACCTTTGATATACCTAGAAACTTTTAAGGGAACCAACAGTCACCTCTTGAGGTGGACATTGGCACTCCAGGCGTTTAAGTTCCATATTGTGTATATCAATGGTTCATCCAATTATTTCTCTGACTGGTTAAGTCATGACAGTCAGTAGAAGATTTCTTGCCTTACGCGACTTCCACATGTTAGAACTTTTTCCTCGCCTATTCTTCTTATACTCCTTGACTATAAGTCTTGATATGGGGGAGTGTAAGGGAAAAGTTCAATAGATAGGAGTAGCGAGGGAATATATAGTAACAATAGTTTCATTGCCAGCTACTTGTTAAGGTAGGGTAAGTCAAGCTCCCGCTATTCCCGCCTTTTTTTCCCCCTCCCCAAAAGTGATAGTTTGCTTGCCGGCTACTTGTTAAGGTAGGGTAAGTCCAGCTCCCGCTATTCCCGCCTTTTCTCCCCCACCCGTAAAGTGATAGTTTGATTGCTGGCTGCTTGTTAACGTAGGGTCAGTCTAGCTCCCACTATCCCTTCCCCTCCCTCTTCCCCCCCCCCCGAAAGGTGACGTGTGGGGCTCTGGTCAAACAGTAAATCACTCGACTCACAGTTCCCAACACTACTTTAAGTACATGCCTGCCTTGTATTCTAGTGGATTTATTGGTTGAAAGCTTCACTTTGGACCAATAATAAACTTAGTCTTTTCAGCCTTGCTCTAAGTTGACTGTTGTAATAATCACCACATCTTTTAGGTATTGTACTTATCATGGAGAGTGATTATTTAAGCAGTGGGTAACCTGTCTATCTTTTCAGCTTGGATGACAGAGAGGGTCACCTGTTAATCAACGAGAAGAACTGATGGAGACGGACTAACGTCCTGGAGACGTCCCATTTTGGATTTAATTACCTGTGCACTTGTATGAAATTGCAGGACGTAACCCCACATCATTGCAGCGGTAAAGAACCTGCTTTCCTGTCATCGGTATATAATACTCACGGCTATACTGTGAAGAACTAGCCAGTGGGTCGTAACCAACACCTGCAACCCCCCCCCCCCATCATCAGCAACGGCTACGATTTCAACAACAGTATCACCAACACCAGACACCCCTATATATATTAGCGTTGAATTCAGTTATTTATATTTTTCATTTTTCATTTTCTTTAATGTAACATTAATATTTCATATTTAAGTGTTTTATATTTTATATTTTCTGTATAATAGTGTTTATGTTTGTCTGTTATTATTTCTTTTTCTATTCATTAATTTTCCTGAGGAGGAGCCAGCCTGAGTAATACTGTCTGAAGTTATTACAGGGCTGAGTAAGCCTTCACAAGTATTTACCGTGGATGTAATCGCCACTCTAACGCCTTTTGCTTTATCTTCGCTCCTTGTTGATGGCTCCACCCTTGACACAGACTTCCTCATGACTTTTTGACAGCAACAGATTTATACACAACCTTTGATTATACTTCCTTTAGCAGTCTTCACCTACCTCATAGCCTCTACCCCGCAGCGCTATATGACCCTAGTGATTTTGCGTTTAGTTTTGGTTGTAATAATTATGATCTTGTGCCCCATTCCTTGGACCAAATCTAAATACCCCAATCTCCCCCCTCTCCCTCTCTCCATTTGGTCTCATTGTTGGGGAAATTATCTCCTCATGAACTTTATCTCCTAGACAGAGGACAAGAGGATTATCAGCCCTGTTCTAACTTAGACTTTAGTAATGCTGTTGTGAAATGGGAATTAGATTATTTTGAGCATGCTGGGTGGCCCTCCAGTGACATTGCATGACGACTGCGAATGTCCTCGGATGACAAATATTGTTGGAGATTGCTTGCAGCTTTGGGGTTGGTAGTCATTAGTGTAGAACTAACATTTCTGATGGCCTAGCTTTTATTTCTGGAGGTGCCATCCTGGTGTGTCAGGTAGGTTTCAAGGCAGTTTCCAGGGGACATCAGCACTTAGTTACCACACTGAGGTTGATAGTTGTTTTGGGTGGGTACATGGTTTCTTTTTCATTTGTCCTTGGAGCTGCCCCCTTTCTTTCATTAAAAATATAATGCTTAGCAAGATCAAATCAGTTCTCCAGTCCTTTAGTAACTACAGCACCCTTAACAAACCCTAGCATAGCCATGGGCCTTCCACAGAACCCAGAATTAGTTTTGGGCAATCACTCGATGCCTGAACTTTATACCCACGTTCAACCTGACACTTATAGTACCTGTGACCCCTCACTTTACCCTGACCATGAACCCAGGTTCTTCCATAATGCGCTAATGATTTTTGTCATCTTGGTATCCAGGGGCAGATGGCGCATGGCTTTCCCAACCAAACCACAGAAACTGTGCACTGATACGCACCACACCACACTCAAGATGTCGTACCATCTGAAAACCTCTTCTACAGAATATCTATAAATTTCATTAATGGGCAAAAATCTTCACTCTCAAACTCAGGGTACTTAATACATGATGGACAAAGAATTTTGTCTTCCACTGGTTAAGACATTTTTTCCTTACATTTAGAAAGCAGGAAGTGCATCACCAAAGTGAAAGACACCAACTAGGCTGAGAAGCTATTGCACCTGGCTGTCTTCAAGAAGGCACTGGACAGGCACCTAAAATCAGTACCTGACCAGCCGGGCTGTGGTTTGTACGTCAGCTTACGTGCAGCCAGCAGTAACAACTTGGTTGATCAAACCCTGATCCACCACGAGGCCTGGTCTCAGTCCGGGCCATGAGGGTGTTGACCCCCCGAAACCTTCTCCAGGTATATGCCATTGGCAGTACTATTCGGATATGCTGACACTCCTAACTCAACAAGTGGGAATGTTGCTATTTCACAAACCAGTCTTTTACAGGTTGTCTACCAATAATTTCTCAGTAGCTTTGAAATTACTGGCAACAGTGTTGGTTCAAGTTACAAATCACTGCTTTCCATTAAACCACTGATGTATATGGGAGACTATCCTCCCATGATTATGAATCAGAAACGCACAACTCGCAAGGGTACCTCAAGGAGAGATTATAATTATAATCATGGGGAGGGCTAAACCCGTGAGATTATACAGCGCATGTGGGGGGCGGGATGGAAGGTATTCAGATTCAATTCAGGGAACCGGAGCACAGAACCAATTCCCTAGATCAAGAGCCCCTCACCAGCGTCAAGGAACCTCCCCCGAGGGGCCTCAAGGAGAGAGACCAAGTACATCTCTGCAAGACTGTCAATCGAGCACAATAAACTGTCGTATGTAACACAAATGAACTTGCTTACCCCACCCTCCTCACTGCAGCCCTACTTCCAAAGTAGATTTTATGACTAACACTGACCTTTTACATAAAATGATTTATTTTGCACATCTAACCTTAAACTTCACCACATTTGCCAAATTTACTACTACTGCAGTGCATATGACCTGAGAAGGTTTATCATTTATTTTCAATTATAATAATTTACTCAAGTCGCATTTATGTCTGTCATATTAAAAACTTACAAAGCTAATATAAATTTCACAAAAAAAATCACTTTTCTTTTTTAAATCGGGGATTTATATATATTTGATGTCACCAGTTATTTTTCTCACTTTCACTGTAGTGGGCTCTGTTGTTTTACTAAACATGACTTCCACTTTAGTATAATTATTTATTATAATGAAATGCTAAACCCATAATGGTCATACAGCACCTAGTGAATGGAAGTACAGTAATCAAGTCTGATTTAAAGAAGGGGAGTGTAACTACAATTCCTTGTATCAAGAGCTTTATACCTTGAAAGATATATTCCCATTGAATGGATATGCACCATTACACGGTTTTTTGCAAGTTCAGTCATTTTATGCCTGTGTCCAACACCCTTTCTTCCTGAACACCCAACAACCTTTCATTCCCCACAGTAGCCTTGTTCAAGGGATTGTAGGATGTTTTGGCTAATAGACCTTTCAGCCTTAACGATTTGGCCTAGAATTATTGTGAGGGAAAAATTGTCATTTATAAATGACCAGCATCCATACCTAACATAACTTCACCTAATTGACCCAGCTAATATTTACTTCAACTTTGGGTTAGAACTTTTTCATCATTTTATTTTTAATACGAAAAACTATCCATACCACAGCAAAAAATAGTCGTTTCCTTGTGCAAATTGTTTGGAATTTGTTATGCAAACATTAATGGGTCGTTACAGCCAGCTTTTCTACTGCTAGTCAACAGTATCTAGTCACCTGACGTGCTTGACAAATCACATTGAATTATTTTCAAATTCACACCTCGTGCACATTTATCTTTCCTGAGTGTGATAGTTGTAAATTTACTTTTTAAGACTGTGTATTATAAATATATATTAGGTTGCATTAGTTAATGGTAGGCTTAGTTAAGTTAGGTTAAGATGACTTTAGGAATTATTTGGATATAAAAGTGGACAATATTTTTTTTAATGGAGATAGGTTAATATTCCTTCTTCAATTTTGATTCTAGTCGAAATTTTGTCAGATAAAGGAACACGAGCAACTAATGCGACTGTTTTGCTCCCCATAAGCTCCGAACAATACAAAATTTCACTGTATAACCCATCTAATACTGAAAATGTTAAATTATAAATTATTACTGAACCGATACTCGAAGTTACCCTAACATCCTAGCTTAACCTACTAAGCAGCATTCATACCTAACCTACATTAGGCTGACTTAGCCAAGAACTTAGGTTAACCTAACCTAACAGGGATGAAATTTTTGCCCTCTCCAGAATACCTGGCCAAAATGTCCTAAGCCGAATCAGGCTAAGATAAATTTCCTTATGCTGATGTCTGCTGGCCAAAACATCCATCCACCATTATATGGCCCGCTATCATAATTCATCTTCGCCTCTTAACAGTGTGTGCCCGTCTCCATTCCCACTTGGGGCAACGCCTGTATCACGTCAGCAGGAGACCCCACATGTCTCCGATCCCCACCCCACCACTGAGGAGACCCTAGCCAGTGGTTCCTCCATATCCACCCATCAGGATACCATCATCTCCAACACCAGTGTGCCATCAGTGCCCACTGAGACAACAGGGAATGGCAATGATAAAAGTCATGCACCTACCCAGCAGTGCTCATCTCTACCCTTGCCTACACCTACCATTATCGTGCCTCCCTCACCTGTGCGCAGGGACACTATCTAACATTTCCCTAAAGTTGTACTAAACTATTACTCTTACAGTATTACAACATCTGAAAAAAAATCATTTTTGTATTTATAAAATGCCCAAAATTGTTGTATGCACAACTATTTATATATATATATATATATATATATATATATATATATATATATATATATATATATATATATATATATATATATATATATATATATATATATATATATATATATACATGTATATATATATATATATATATATATATATATATATATATATATATATATATATATATATATATATATATATATATATATATATATATATATATAGGTATTGTATTTAGTTTTTGTATTGTATATATCGAATATTGTCTATACAAATAGCTATATGTAGACTAGATATATATAAACATTATTTCCCAAAAGCCTGTTATTTGGCTCAGACTATGGGAAAGAAGTGATTTTTGATGCGCCTAGATGCACGTTTATAAACTACATTATATAGGCTTAATTTGGGCACTATCTTCCAGTTCTCTAGTGATAAAGGGGTTTCTTGTGGAAAATGGAAACGCACATTACCTCACTCAACCTCCAGGGACTCCAGTGTAGAATTATTCCAAAATCTATTATGGGGGCTAATAGATATCATATCCCAACAATAAGGCAGAAATTAAACAAAGCAAATACACACACACACACATTATATATATATATATATATATATATATATATATATATATATATATATATATATATATATATATATATATATATATATATATATATATATATAGTGGTCCCCCGCTTTTCGTAGTTCCCGGCAATTGTAAAATTCGCCAATCATAGAGGTATTTTCGTATAAACATGGACTCGCTTTTCATAGGTTGACTCGTGAGTCGTAGTTCGTCTGGGACGTGTACCCACAGCATGAGCCAGGGCGGCAGCCAGTCTGGCATTGTTTACCAGTGAGCGAAGGTCCCCTCACGTGCTCCAGCAAAATAATTCATAATATTCCATTTATTTTAGTGCTTGCAAGTACTAAATAAGCTACCATGGCTCCAAAGAAAGCTCCTAGTGCCAAGCCTGTGGTAAAGAAGGTGAGAAATACGATTGAATTTAAGAAAACCATCATTGAACAATATGAAAGTGGTACAAGTGTGGCCGAACTGTCCAGGATGTATAAGAAACCCTACACAACCTTATGTTCCATAGTGGCCAAGAAAAATGAAATAAAGGATGCTGTTGTTGAAAAGGGAGTAACTATGCTGACAAAAATGAGATCACCAGTACTGGAAGAGGTTGAGAAGTTATTATTGGTGTGGATAAATGAGAAACAATTAGCAGGAGATACTCTCATGACTTCGTTTATTTGTGAAAAGGCTAGGCAGTTGCATGAAGATTTGGTAAAGAAATTGCCTGCAAATAGTGGTGAAGTGAGTGAATTTAAGGCCAACAATGGCTGGTTTGAGAGATTTAAGAACCGTACTGGCATACACAGTGTGGTAAGGCATGGTGAGGCTGCCAGTTTGAACCACAAGGTGGCTGAAAAATATGTGCATGAATTCCAGGAGTACATAGAGGCTGAAGGACTGAAACCTGAACAAGTGTTCAGTTGTGATGAAACAGGCCTCTTTTGGAAGAAAATGCCAAAGAGGACCTTCATTACACAAGAGGAAAAGGCAATGCCAGGACACAAGCCTATGAAAGACAGGCTGACGCTAATGTTCTGTGCTAAGCAGTGGGGATTTCAAAGTGAAGCCATTACTAGTGTACCATTCTGAAAATCCCAGAGTGTTCAGGAAAAACAATGTTATGAAGAGTAAATTGTGTGTTTTGGAAATCTAATAGTAAGGCATGGGTCACGAGGGAAATTTTCGTCGAATGGTTCAATGAAGTGTTTGGCCCTAGTGTGAAGGAGTATCTCCTGGAAAAGAAATTGGATCTCAAGTGCCTGCTAGTAATGGACAACGCACCTGCTCATCCTCCAAACTTGGATGACCTAATTTTCGAGGGGTTTGGGTTCATCACAGTAAAGTTCTTGCCCCCGAATACCACTCCTCTCCTCCAACCCATGGACCAGCAGGTTATTGCAAACTTTAAAAAACTCTACACAAAAGCAATGTTTCACAGGTGCTCGACTGTGACCACAGACACTCACTTAACCCTAAGGGAATTTTAGAGAGAACACTTCAGCATCCTCCACTGCATAACCCTTATAGGTATGGCTTGGGAGGGAGTGACTACCAGGACTTTGAACTCTGCCTGGAGAAAATTGTGGCCAGATTGTGTTGACAAGAGGGATTTTGAAGAATTTGGGACTGACCCTAATGAGCCTATGTCTATTGTAAAATCAATTATGGCACTGGGGAGTTCCATGGGGTTGGATGTGAGTTTGGAGGATGTGGAAGAATTGGTGGAAGACCACAATGAAGAGCTCACCACCGAGGAGCTGCAAGAGCTTCAGCAGGAAGAGCAACACATAGCAGCTCAGAATCTTGCTGCAGAGGAGGAGGAAGAGAGATGGAAGAAGGTGCCTTCTTCAGAAATTAAAGAGATTTTTACTATGTGGGGTAAGATGGAAAGCTTTATGGAGAAACATCACCCTAACAAGGTTGTTGCAAGCCAGGTTGGCAACATGTACAGTGACAAAGTCTTGGGCCATTTTAGGGAAGTGTTAAAGAGATGCCAGAAACAGAGCTCTCTCCACAGTTATTTTGTGAGACAGGACTCCAGTGACTCTCAAGGTGGTCCTAGTGGCATTAAGAAACAGAGAAGAGAAGCAACCCCAGAAAAGCAAATGGTACCTGAGGTGTTGATGGAAGGGGATTCCGCTTCCAAACTATAAACAATCCACTCTCTCTCCTCCTCCAGTCTCCCATGCACTAAGAAGAATCTCCAACAAAGGTACGTGTTACGCTGTTAATGTTTCATTCATCATTTCCCATTGTATTGTTTATGTACTACATGCATATTTCATGTTAAAAAATTTTTTGTTTTAATACTTCTGGGTGTCAGGAACGGATTAATTGTATTTACATTATTTCTTATGGGGAAAATTGATTTGTAAATCGTAAATTTCGTTTATAGTAACGGCTCCAGGAACGGATTAATTACGAACAACGAGGGACCACTGTATATATATTAATATTATAGGTAGTAGGCTGGTAGACAGCAACCGCCCAGGGAAGTACTACCGTCCTGCCAAGTGAGTGTAAAACGAAAGCCTGTAATTGTTTTACATGATGGTAGGTTTGCTGGCGTCCTTTTTTCTGTCTCATGAACATGCAAGATTTCAAGTACGTCTTGCTACTTCTACTTACACTTAGGTCACACTACACATACATGTACAAGCATATATATACACACCCCTCTGGGTTTTCTGCTATTTTCTTTCTAGTTCTTGTTCTTGTTTATTTCCTCTTATCTCCATGGGGAAGTGGAACAGAATTCTTCCTCCGTAAGCCATGCGTGTTGTAAGAGGCGACTAAAATGCCGGGAGAAAGGGGCTAGTAACCCCTTCTGTATAAATTACTAAATTTAAAAAGAGAAACTTTTGTTTTTCTTTTTGGGCCACCCTGCCTCAGTGGGATACGGCCGGTTTGATGAATATATATATATATATATATATATATTTTTTTTTTTTTTTTTTTTTTTTTTATTATCACACCGGCCGATTCCCACCAAGGCAGGGTGGCCCGAAAAAGAAAAACTTTCACCATCATTCACTCCATCACTGTCTTGCCAGAAGGGTGCTTTACACTACAGTTTTTAAACTGCAACATTAACACCCCTCCTTCAGAGTGCAGGCACTGTACTTCCCATCTCCAGGACTCAAGTCCGGCCTGCCGGTTTCCCTGAATCCCTTCATAAATGTTACTTTGCTCACACTCCAACAGCACGTCAAGTATTAAAAACCATTTGTCTCCATTCACTCCTATCAAACACGCTCACGCATGCCTGCTGGAAGTCCAAGCCCCTCACACACAAAACCTCCTTTACCCCCTCCCTCCAACCCTTCCTAGGCCGACCCCTACCCCGCCTTCCTTCCACTACAGACTGATACACTCTTGAAGTCATTCTGTTTCGCTCCATTCTCTCTACATGTCCGAACCACCTCAACAACCCTTCCTCAGCCCTCTGGACAACAGTTTTGGTAATCCCGCACCTCCTCCTAACTTCCAAACTACGAATTCTCTGCATTATATTCACACCACACATTGCCCTCAGACATGACATCTCCACTGCCTCCAGCCTTCTCCTCGCTGCAACATTCATCACCCACGCTTCACACCCATATAAGAGCGTTGGTAAAACTATACTCTCATACATTCCCCTCTTTGCCTCCAAGGACAAAGTTCTTTGTCTCCACAGACTCCTAAGTGCACCACTCACTCTTTTTCCCTCATCAATTCTATGATTCACCTCATCTTTCATAGACCCATCCGCTGACACGTCCACTCCCAAATATCTGAATACGTTCACCTCCTCCATACTCTCTCCCTCCAATCTGATATTCAATCTTTCATCACCTAATCTTTTTGTTATCCTCATAACCTTACTCTTTCCTGTATTCACCTTTAATTTTCTTCTTTTGCACACCCTACCAAATTCATCCACCAATCTCTGCAACTTCTCTTCAGAATCTCCCAAGAGCACAGTGTCATCAGCAAAGAGCAGCTGTGACAACTCCCACTTTGTGTGTGATTCTTTATCTTTTAACTCCACGCCTCTTGCCAAGACCCTCACATTTACTTCTCTTACAACCCCATCTATAAATATATTAAACAACCACGGTGACATCACACATCCTTGTCTAAGGCCTATATATATATATATATATAAGGCCTATATATATATATATATATATATATATATATGTATATATATATATATATATATATATATATATATATATATTATATATATATATATATATATATATATGTATATATATATGAATTACACATACAGTAGACCGTTGATTAGCACACGATCTGTTAACACATTCTTGCTTTAACACGGTTGCAAAATTGTGACATTTTTGGTGAACACGCCAATTAATCAATTTACCCGGCAGAGTTTAAGTTAATAGCTGCTCCACCTCCGCAGCATCGATAAGGGTGTAGGGCCTGCCTTTCTCTTATTTATCCGCACCTTCTGTACCTGTTCGGGAGGTTAAGTCCGTAAGGGGCATGAGATCTGGGAAGACAATGGGTGTGGTGGTAGGAGGAATGAATGTGTAGTTAAGGGAATGGCCATAAGGTTGAGGGTATGTCTGCGAGAGTAGGTGAAGTGCATGCATGTTACTAGGTGTATGTTTAATCAAGTATACATAATACAGGTACATTAATTACCATACATAATAGCATATGTGTAGAGAACCTAGGATAACCCGAAAAAAAGTTAGTGACTTATTTCCATTGGAGTCCTAGTGATTATTATTTATATTTAAAAGTTAAAAAGGGGCATCTTAACTATGTAAAAGCAGTTGAAATAAAACAAGACATACTAGGGGAGAGGTAAAATTAGTTATTTTCATAAAAAAAAATCACTTTCTGTAAGGAGTAAGGGTGAAGGATGGATGTCGGTGACTACAAGGTGGCCAATGTTCAGAAGAGCATGCGGGTATGAATGTATGGGTGAGGTCTTGCAAGTTAGTGGGTGCAAGTGTAAGAAAAAATGAGTGAGAATGTGGTTCTGGGTGATGAAGGGCGAGTGAAGATGTGAGAGTGGCCCGCGGGTGCATGCTGTTACTGCTGTCCCGTGTTACCTTCATCCATTATATGACCCATGTAGCAGTGGAGCATATGGTCAGGTGGGTGTGGATGAGGGCGAGAATGTCTGGGAAGAGGTGAAAGCAAGAGTAGGGAAGGAGGTCATGAAAGCACAGAGAAGTATTGGTGAGGGGCAACTTTGGGAGACAGGTGAAGGTGGGCGGAGGCTGAGGCCAGATGTAGGTAGGGAGTGTGTGTATATTATATATAATTATATATGGGGAAGTGGAATAAGAATCTTTCCTCCGTAAGCCATGCGTGTTGTAAAAGCCAACTGAAATACCGGGAGCAATGGGCTAGTAACCCTTGTCCCTTATAGCCTACTAAACAGAAATGGAAGAAAACCGTCAAAGTGGTTAGTTTAACGTTTATTATGCACCCGATACCCATCCTGTGGGTGGTAGTCAAAAGATTAGAGGTACATAATTGGTCCAGGGACTGGGCCCCAAAGTTTTGATAGCTGAGCAAGTTACAGAGGTAATGAACTCACAATTACAAAGGTAATGAACACAGTTACAAAGGTAATAAACACAATTACAAAGGTAATGAACTCCAGGTAGGTCTGGTCACAATATTGACAAGTTACAAAGGTATTTACAGATTACAGAGGTATGTAATGGGTCCAGGGACTGGGCCCCCAAAGTTTTGATAGCTGAGGATGTTTGAATGTGCATGATTGTAGTGTGAATGATAAGAAATATATAATTGTGGATGTTATGAAAGAAAAGAAGCTGGATGTCCTGGCTCTAAGTGAAACAAAACTGAAGGGGATAAGAGAGTTTGTGGGGAGAAATAAATGGGATTAGGTCAAGAATTTCACATAGTTAGAACAAAGGAAGGAGTAGCAATAATGTTGAAGGATAAGTTTTGGCAGGAAAAGAAGGAATATAAATTTATAAATTCAAGGATTTTGTGGAATAAAATAAGGGTTGGATGTGAAAAGTAGGTTATAGTAAGTGTTTATGCACCTGGAGAAGAGAGAAATGTAGAGGAGAGAGGTTTTGGGAAATGTTGAGCGAGTGCGTGGGGAGTTTTGAACCAAGTGAGAGAGTACTTGTGGTTGGAGATCTCAGTGCTAAAGTGGGTAAAAATGTTGTCGAGGGAGTAGTAGGTAAATTTGGGGTGCCAGGGATAAATGAAAATGGGGAGCCTTTAATTGAACTATGTGTAGAAAGAGGTTTGGTAATAAGTAATACATATTTTATGAAAAAGAGGATAAGCATACAAGATATGATATAGCACGTAATGAAAGTAGCTTGTTAGATTATGTATTGGATAAAAGGTTGATGGGTAGGCTTCAGGATGTACTTGTTTATAGAGGGGCAACAGCTATATCAGATCATTATCTAGTTGTAGCTACAGTTAGAGTAAGAGGTAGATGGGACAAAAGGAAAATGGCAACAGTAAGTAAGAAAGGTGAAAGTTAATAAACTAAGAGGAGGTTAGGGTGAGATATAAGCAACTTTTGGCAGAAAGGTGAGCTAGTGCAAGTATGGGTAGTGGGGGAGGTGGTTGAAAAGGATGGGATAGTTGTGAGAAATTACGTGTATGAACTTCACTATTATGTTCATAGAAGTAATTTGGGCAGGATACAACTAAAGTAAAGATTACTTAACAATTTTGTTGTATCCCTGAGGTATGTGGGATTTTTAGACTAGGTTACAAGGAAAGTGTCTCCCTCGACACCCACAACCTCAAACCGCTCTCACTAAGCCAGGACCTAATATATTATACCTTACATTTAAGAAACCAGTAGTTCTGGTAAAATTTTAATTAAAGTGGACTATGGGTTTTTTCTTGTGACTGACAGAAGAACACGGTGGGGTCTACAGATTATTATACAATGTAGGTATGGGGGAATTTAAATAGTTATTATTAATTTACACTTACCAGTTTTTTCTCTGGAGGCCAATTAATGCACCTGGATTACCCCCAACAACTATCTTACATAGAAACTACACTGGCCAGCTAGAATCTACATAAAAGATGGCTACTTATCTGTGGGTGGTGATCCTTATCTTCCCTATTCACACAAAATTTCTTAATGTATTGCCAATTCAAATTCAAATTCAAATTCAAATTCAAAGTTTATTCTCTATAAGGATTACAATGCTGAGTTTACAGAAATTTGGTTATTGTGTGGTTTACATGTAGTAAAATAGTGATTACAGAGTGTACCACTAGAACGCTTAGCATGGCTAGGCATTTCGGGCATACTTAGTTTTATTCTTAATTGTAAAATATTACAAATTATGAGGTAAGTTGGTATTATGGCTAAGTGACTAAATACTAGTTTGTGAGTTTAGCAATGTAAATGCTTTTGTTTTGGCACAGTACATAGTTTCAGTATTGGAGTATCACAGGATTCATTATTTTAAGATTGAGATTAATATTTCTGTTTATGGTCAAATGAGTCAGTGAGTGTAAGTGTGAACCACCAGGTGGTATTCGTGTAGTTAGTTGACAGGGTGTATCAGGAAGATAAGATGTTTTCTAATGGTAGTTTTGAAGGTGATGAATGTGTCTGCAGTTCTAGAGTTCTCAGGTAGGGTATTCCAGATTTTAGAGCCTTTGACATACATTGAATTTTTGTAAAGGTTTAGTCGGACACGGGGAATGTCGTAGAGATGTTTGTGTCTGGTGTTATGCCTGTGGGTTCTGTCACAACTATCAAGAAAGCGTTTTAGGTCAAGGTTGATATTAGAGTTTAAGGCCCTGTAGATGTAGATTGCACAGTAGTAAGTGTGGATGTACTGAACAGGGAGTAAGTTTAGGTCTATGAAGAGTGGGGGGGTGTGTTGCCAGGGATGGGATTTAGTGATTATTCTTACTGCAGCTTTTTGTTGGGTTAATATTGGCTTTAGGTGTGTTGCTGCAGTTGATCCCCAAGCACAAATAGCATAGGTGAGGTATGGATAAATAAGTGAGTGGTATAGTGTGAGAAGGGCATTTTGCGGCACGTAGTATCGTATCTTGGAGAGAATCCCAACCGTTTTGGATACTTTTTTGGTTATATGCTGGATATGGGTGCTGAAATTCAGGTTGTTGTCAAGGTATAAGCCTAGGAATTTGCCCCCATTATTTCTGGTAATTAGAGTGTTGTCAATCTTAATGTTAATTTGTGCATCTCCTGCTCTGCTACCAAACATAATATAGTAGGTTTTGTCAGTGTTAAGCGTAAGTTTATTGGCTGTCATCCAAGTCGATATTTTGATCAGCTCCTCATTCACAGTGGTGTTGAGGGTGGCAAGATTAGGGTGGGAGATGACATAAGTCGTGTCGTCAGCAAAGAGAATGGGTTTCAGGTGTTGGGATACGTTTGGAAGGTCATTGATGTATATGAGGAAGAGCAGGGGACCAAGGACACTTCCCTGCGGAACTCCAGTATCAAGTGGCCGTGTTGCTGATGCTGTGTCTTTAATGGTGACATACTGATACCTATTAGTAATGTAAGATTTGAAATAAGCAAGCGCATGGCCTCTTATACTGTAATGATTAAGTTTGTGGAGTAGGATGTCGTGGTCTACTGTGTCAAAAGCTTTTCTTAGGTCAAAAATTCCTAGTGGATATTCCTTATTTTCCAATGCTGTGTAAAGTAGATCTAGCATTTTTATGATTGCATCGTTAGTGCTTTTATTTTTCCTGAATCCAAATTGGCAGGGGTTGAGTATGTTTTGAGCCGTTATAAATGAATACAGTCTCCTGTGCACGATTTTCTCAAAGATTTTGGATAGCAATGGTAAGTTAGATATTGGCCTATAGTTGTTTAAGTCTGTAGGGTCACCACCTTTATGTATTGGTGTAACCCTTGCCATCTTGAGTAGTTTCGGGAAGGTGCTAGTCTCTAGTGACTTGTTAAAGAGTAATGAAATAGCATGCGAAAGGACATGGGCCGCTCGCTTGTACAGTAATGGTGGGACATGAGACAGATTCCCCGAGTTATTTTTAAGTGACTTTATAATCTCGGTGACTTCCGTGGGCTCAGTTGGTGCAAGATAGAAGGAATTAGGGAAATTCCCATCTAGGTAGTCCCCGGCATGGGCATTGGTATGTGGGATTTTACTGGCGAGATTAGATCCTATGGTTGAGAAGAAGTCGTTTATCTTGTTAGCTGTGTCTTGTCACCATTTTTTCAGCAAGACTATATTTTACATTTTCCTTTTTTGAGGCTTGCACCATTAAACCTCGGGAAACGTCGAATTTCTGACACAAATTACAAAGTGCCCTCACTAATTGAATTTCAACATGGCATACCCCAGTATTTCACGATTCAGCTGCTATATTATAGTGGTTTCATCAATATTTTCTTCCCAGTTTGCAGTGTAGGGCATCACCACATTATTTTCTGGTCATCTGAGGCCATTTCACCCCAATTTATCCTTGATGAGTATTGATTCCATTTGTTGGTTACTGGGAACACCTTTCACCACATTTCCATTATGGAGTACTTCCTCCACCCCCCTTCTGTTGCTAGCGAGGTAGCCTATTTCCATGATTGAGTGTGCAAACTCATTTATACTGATTTATATTGTAAAAATACTAGTTTTACAGCTTTTTTCGAAGGGCCTTAGCTCGTAATTTATTTATACACTGTAGTACAAGGTTTGGACCACCATGTGGCCTTGAACCAGTTTGAGCACAACCAACTTTTAGGGAAATGCTACAAGCTAAGTCAAAGAGTAAATAATGGGCTGTAATGGGACTTATCTTGAAAGACGGCTCTCGCCTACACAGCCGTCCCTGTAGGCGATGTCTTGAGAAGCTGTTGTATGGGCTTCCTGTGGGCTGTGTGAAAAAAATGTTATATAAGTATACTTACCCCTAGGGGGTGTTGTGTCAGCATATCTCAGAAACTGATTGCTGATGAGAATATATACTTACTTGTGTTGGGCTAAAAAGCCCACCTATAACCAAGTGTATGGTACATCTAGAAAGAAATGAACCAGCTATCTGCTGTGCAGCTGACCTAGCTAGTCTCATTAATTACTAGATTTACCTGGGTATCTGTATCGAATCTATTTAATCACTTGGGTGTCAGTGTCTTGATTGAAGCAGACATGTTCTTTGAAAAATGTAACACTACACTCCGTCAGGATCGCAACACTCGTTGTTACACACTGTTCATCAAGTATTATTTATCATTCACAGTCTTATCATTAAAGAAGCTGATCACACTTCCCTGTATCTGCTGTGTCTATTGAGATACTTTTATGTACAAAAATGTGCGGATCAGTGTTCATTGTTCGTTATCCTGGCGTTGTGTGTCCCTTGGCATGGTTAAAAGCAATCCAAGCTATAACACCCCTCACCCCACTTCGCTTGCCCCCCAGCTACAAAGAAAAAGCTGACATAGCATGTTTCCCCTGCTTGCCAAACTTCCACCAGGAAGCAAAGCAGAATGCTTGATTCTTATTGTCTGGGCATAGACAACAATGTACACAATCTTTAACATGGTAATAAAGTGGGTGCAGGATTTTCATTAATTGTCCTGCTAAGGTAAGAGATTCATTCTCTCATTAAACTATACTATTTGCAACACTGGTCTCTTGGAATGAGTCACATGACCTATGACTGGTACATGCTGGTTAAACATCTGCTTGTAATTACTTGATGTGGAAGTAAACAAGATCCTTGCCCCTTCTGAGAGGGCTGGGCCCCTCAGGGCTGCAGAGGGCTGATACCCCCTCCTGGAGAAAATTTCATCACAGCCAGGGAGGTACAGTATAACATTTTTAGAAGTGAAGAAGAGCAGGAGGTGTGTGAGGCATTATGTAGAATGAAAGTGGGTAAAGCAGCTAGAACTGATGGAATCATGACAGAAATGTTAAAAGCAGGAATAAATATAGTGTTGGAGTGGTTGGTATTTTTGTTTAATAAAAGTATTAAAGAGAGGAAGGCACCTAGGGATTGGCAGTGTGTGTATAATTCTTTTATATAAAGGGAAGGGGGACAAAGGAGATTGTAAAAATTATAGGGGTATAAGTTTACTGAGTATACCAAGTACAGTGTATGGGTGAGTTGTTATTGAAAGAATTAGAGGTAAGACACAGCAGGATTGCAGATGAGCAAGGAGGCTTTAGAATGGGTAGGAGATGTGTAGATCAGGTGTTTACATTGAAGCATATATGTAAACAGTACAGTGGAACATCGGCTTACGAACTTAATCCATTCCATGACCTTGTTCACATCCTGATTTGTTCATATGCGGAGTCAGTTTTTCTCGTTTAAATTAATTGAAAAGCCATTAATCCGTTACGGTGGAATTCCTGCTCTCAGAGGCAGGAAAAGTAACCCATAGAGTTAATATCAACTCTCTGGGTTATTTATCTTTCACAATTGAACTAATATGACATAGTAAACAATATAAATAACATAGTAACCTGATATATACTCTAGAATGAATAAAATATGTCATTATGTGACAAGTGGAGGCGGCCATGACCGCTCCCGCATTGTTGTGGTATTCACTGCCCTCTAGAAAATGCCCCCTAGAAAATGCCATGCCCATATGACAACAGGAAAATGCAAACTCCCTTCCTGTAAGCTTTTTCACCCTGAAATGTGTACCTCTTCAGTACAGGAAAGACTGTGCTATAACTTAAATTGCCAGGCACACCATCTAAAGGGGACAAAAAGATACAAAACATCCAGGCCATGGGAAAACCTGGGTAGCCACAGCCACTCAAGAGGGAGAGGTTTTTTAGTGCCAGGAAGGAAAAAAAACTGGCAGGAAATGGCAGAAATCGTACACCAAATCCAGTCATTTCTGGAGTGGAACCACAGTCGATGGCCTCCACTCCAAACCAACAGATACAGATACTAATGCCAGAAAAAAAATCCCCCCCCCCCAGTACCAACAATACCACCAGTCTGATGACATTCTTCTTTGCAAATATACAGGGTCTAAAGCCAGCAACAAACAACAAAATACCTTTCATCCGTGGACTGCTTGCAGAGGCAAAGGCAATGTTCGCAGCTTTCACTGAGACCCACATAAAGGATCACTTGGACAACGAAATATGGATCCCAGGTTACAACCTATACAGATGTGACAGAGTGAACAGGCAAAAGGGGGGGGAGGGGTTGGCCTGTACATTGCAGAGTCACTTGTTTGCACAGAACTGCTTAATGCCTCAAATGATGTAGTGGAAGTTTTAGCAGTAAAGGTCGAGAACCAAAACCTAGTCATTGTGGTAGTCTACAAGCCTCCGGATGCAACATCCCAGCAATTCCAGGAACAGCTGTTAAAAATTGACCACTGTCTGGAAAATCTTTCAGCTCCTGCACCCAACATCTTGCTCCTGGGGGGATTTCAACTTAAGGCACCTAAAATGGAGGAATATAGCAAATAATATTGTTGCAGTAATAACACCAGGAGGTAGCTCTGATGAAAACTCACACTCACACGAGCTTTTAAATCTCTGCACAAAATTCAATTTAAACCAGCAAATAATAGAGCCTACTAGACTGGAGAATACACTAGACCTCATCTTCACTAACAATGATGATCTGATAAGAAATGTCACCATATCAAAAACAATATTCTCAGATCACAACATAATTGAGGTTCAGACATGTATGCGTGGAGCCCCAGACAGACATAATGAGACTAGTCATGAGGGAGCATTCACCAAATTCAACTTCAATAACAAAAACATAAAGTGGGACCAAGTAAACCAAGTCCTAACCGATATAAGCTGGGAAGATGTACTAAGCAACACAGACCCCAACTTATGCCTAGAAAAGATTAACTTGGTGGCACTCGATGAATGCACAAGGCTTATTCCTCTAAGAAAAAGGAGGAGTAGATGTAAAATAGAAAGAGACAGGCGTTCCCTTTACAGGCGACGGAAAAGAATAACAGAGCGGCTAAAAGAGGTCAATATATCTGAAATGCGTAGGGAGACACTGGTCAGAGAAATAGCAAGCAACGAACTTAAGCTAAAGGAATCTTATAGGAGTCAGGAATCGCGGGAAGAACTAAAAGCCATAAATGAAATCGAAAGAAACCCAAAGTATTTCTTCTCCTATGCCAAATCAAAATCGAGAACAATGTCCAGTATTGGGCCCCTACTTAAACAAGATGGGTCCTACACAGATGACAGCAAGGAAATGAGTGAGCTACTCAAGTCCCAATATACCTGTAGACCTGTAGAGAGTTCCGGGGGTCAACGCCCCCGCGGCCCGGTCTGTGACCAGGCCTCCTTAGGTCAGTGTCCCAGGATGCGACCCACACCAGTCAACTAACACCCAGGTACCCATTTTACTGATGGGGAACATAGACAACAGGTGGAAAGAAACACGTCCAATGTTTCTACTCTGGCTGGGAATCGAACCCAGGCCCTCACCGTGTGAAGCGAGAGCGTTAACCACCAGGCCACTCAGTTTTTAGCAAGCCGCTAACCAGACTGAGAGTCGAAGATCAAAATGAATTTTTTATGAGAGAGCCACAAAATTTGGTTAACACAAGCCTATCCGATGTTATCCTGATGCCAAATGACTTCGAACAGGCGATAAATGACATGCCCATGCACTCTGCCCCAGGGCCAGACTAATGGAACTCCGTGTTCATCAAGAACTGCAAGAAGCCCCTATCACGAGCCTTTTCCATCCTATGGAGAGGGAGCATGGACACGGGGGTCATCCCACAGTTACTAAAAACAACAGACATAGCCCCACTCCACAAAGGGGGCAGTAAAGCAACAGCAAAGAACTACAGACCGATAGCACTAACATCCCATATCATAAAAATCTTTGAAAGGGTCCTAAGAAGCAAGATCACCACCCATCTAGAAACCCATCAGTTACACAACCCAGGGCAACATGGGTTTAGAACAGGTCGCTCCTGTCTGTCTCAACTATTGGATCACTACGACAAGGTCCTAAATGCACTAGAAGACAAAAAGAATGCAGATGTAATATATACAGACTTTGCAAAAGCCTTCGACAAGTGTGACCATGGCGTAATAGCGCACAAAATGCGTGCTAAAGGAATAACAGGAAAAGTCGGTCGATGGATCTATAATTTCCTCACTAACAGAACACAGAGAGTAGTCGTCAACAGAGTAAAGTCCGAGGCAGCTAAGGTAAAAAGCTCTGGTCCACAAGGCACAGTACTCGCTCCCATCTTGTTCCTCATCCTCATATCCGACATAGACAAGGATGTCAGCCACAGCACCATGTCTTCCTTTGCAGATGACACCCGAATCTGCATGACAGTGTCTTCCATTGCAGACACTGCAAGGCTCCAGGCGGACATCAACCAAATCTTTCAGTGGGCTGCAGAAAACAATATGAAGTTCAACGATGAGAAATTTCAATTACTCAGATATGGTAAACACGAGGAAATTAAATCTTCAGAGTACAAAACAAATTCTGGCCACAAAATAGAGCGAAACACCAACGTCAAAGACCTGGGAGTGATCATGTCGGAGGATCTCACCTTCAAGGACCATAACATTGTATCAATCGCATCTGCTAGAAAAATGACAGGATGGATAATGAGAACCTTCAAAACTAGGGAGGCCAAGCCCATGATGACACTCTTCAGGTCACTTGTTCTATCTAGGCTGGAATATTGCTGCACACTAACAGCAACTTTCAAGGCAGGTGAAATTGCTGACCTAGAAAATGTACAGAGAACCTTCACAGCGCACATAACGGAGATAAAACACCTCAATTACTGGGAGCGCTTGAGGTTCCTA
Organism: Cherax quadricarinatus; assembly: GCF_038502225.1. Classification (NCBI taxonomy): domain Eukaryota; kingdom Metazoa; phylum Arthropoda; class Malacostraca; order Decapoda; family Parastacidae; genus Cherax; species Cherax quadricarinatus. The sequence goes on along the minus strand of NC_091311.1, from coordinate 36,705,880 downwards.
AACCTGTATTCCCTGGAATGCAGGCGGGAGAGATACATGATTATATACACCTGGAAAATCCTAGAGGGACTAGTACCGAACTTGCACACGAAAATCACTCACTACGAAAGCAAAAGACTTGGCAGACGATGCAACATCCCCCCAATGAAAAGCAGGGGTGTCACTAGCACGTTAAGAGACCATACAATAAGTGTCAGGGGCCCAAGACTGTTTAACTGCCTCCCAGCATACATAAGGGGATTACCAACAGACCCCTGGCAGTCTTCAAGCTGGCACTGGACAAGCACCTAAAGTCGGTTCCTGACCAGCCGGGCTGTGGCTCGTACGTTGGTTTGCGTGCAGCCAGCAGCAACTGCCTGGTTGATTAGGCTCTGATCCACCAGGAGGCCTGGTCACAGACCGGGCCGCGGGGGCGTTGACCCCCGGAACTCTCTCCAGGTAAACTCCAGGTAGTGACAGCCTTTCGAAGCAGTCTGTTATTATAATTATTATTATACAGGTCAGCCATCACTGATCTGGCATCATTGGGACCTGTAGTGTGCCAGATTAGTGAGTTTGCCGGATTACAGACTGGTTAGGTCAGAATATCCTTAATTAACCTATCAATAGACTTTCTGCTACATCTTCCTCATTTTCATCACTGCTTTCTTCTCCACTGGCTTGCTGCTGTGGATTTACAACCATCCGCACAATTTCTGAGTCAGTATAATGATGAAATTTGAAATTATGCTAGCGAAAATTAGTGCCGGATTACTGACGGAACTGGATAACTGATTGCTGGATTAGTGATGGCCGACCTGTTGTATACATTATTATTATATTATTATACATAATATTATTATTATTATATTATTATATTATTATTATTATTATTATTATTATTATTATTATTATTATTAGTAGTAGTAGTAGTAGTAGTAGTAGTATATTATTATTATAATGGGGAAGCACTTGGGGTGAGGGGATGGAAGGTATTCAGGCTTAATTTAGCAAACTAGTGCACAGGTCCAGTTCCCTAGAACAAGAGCCCCTCACCACATACTACTACTACTAATAATTATAACAACAATAATAATACAATAGTAATAATAATAATAATAACAGTAAGGAGAAATTTCAAAAGGATGCCAGTAGTTGGCACCACCATCAGCAAAACATTGGTAACCACTACTTTTCACCTGTCTAGACTTAAGTAGTCTAGGTTAAGTCTGCCCAAAATGCCTTGGCATCGTGGTGACTTTCTTTGCTCCAATCATATTATGATGTATAAACTCACATTGCAACATTTGCAAAGAAATAAATATTTTATTTATGTATTTAACCCTTAAACTGTCCAAGCAGATCTACGTTCACATGTGTAGTGTTCCAAAAGTAGATCTACGTTTTTTTACATATTTTCAAATATAACAAAAAAAAAAGTAGATCAAAGTTTTTTACACGTTTTCAAATGTAAAAAAAAAAAAAAAAAAAGAGGATCTACTTTTTTTACATACAGTGGACCCCCGCATAGCGACCTTAATCCGTGCAAGAGGGCTGGTTGTTATGCGAAATGTTCGGTATGCGAATGAATTTTCCCCATAAGAAATAATGGAAATCAAATTAATCCGTGCAAGACACCTAAAAGTATGAAAAAAAAATTTTTACCACATGAAATATACATTTTCCTACACACAAAGAGAAGGATACATGCACAATAGTAGAGTAGTACATGCACAATATATATTGTGCATGTACTACTCTACTAAATGAAGAATAAATGACACTTACCTTTATTGAAGATGCAGCAATGACTGATGAGACACTGTGTCCTGGGAGTGCCTTTTCCTCCTGAGTACTGTAGGTCCTGTTTGGTATTTTCTTCCAGAACATGCCTTATCACACTGTGTATGCCACTACGATTCTTAAATCTCTCAAACCAACCTTTGCTGGCTCTAAATTCACCAATATGAGCACTAGTTCCAGGCATTTTCCCTGTTCACCTGGGTGTTAGTCGACTGGTGTGGGTTGCATCCTGGGAGACAAGATTAAGGACCCCAATGGAAATAAGTTAGACAGTCTTCGATGACACTGACTTTTTTGGGTTATCCTGGGTGGCAAATCCTCTGGGGTTAATTGTTTCTTGGTATTCTCAATAAGCCACACCAACAACGGTGGTACAGCAGCAGCAGCAGCTGACGGTGGTACAGCAGCAACAGACGATGCTACAGCAGCAACAGATGATGCTACAGCAGCAGCAGACGATGCTACAGCAGCAACAGACGATGCTACAGCAGCAGCAGACGATGCTACAGCAGCAGCAGCAGCAGCAGCAGCAGCAGACGATGCTACAGCAGCAGCAGCAGCTGACGGTGGTTGTTACGTTGGTATGTCCCTTATTACTTTGATAGTAAGGTTCTCACTACATGTTCTAGTGTGGGGGTAGCTTTTACTTAATGGTCTTATTTGTCTAGGGGTAATACTTACATCATGGCTGATCATCCTTAGTGTCTCTGATACCCTTTCACCAGCCCTCTTCACAGGTTATGTAAACTACTACTATAAAAATATAACTGTATTCTCAATAGATATGTACAGAATATACAATTACAGCCTCACATTTTCAAAACAACGATCTACACACTGCATAGCTGTTCTCCCACATGGTATATCTCAACAACTTTAGTCCTCTCTCTCCTTGACATAACTCTGGGCTAACCAGTGTTTTGACACACTTTAGTCACCCTGGGTATGGTGGTCACAACTTAAATTATAAAAACTCACCCCTGGAGCACACATAATGCCCCAAAAGATAGAAGAAGGACCCAGAGATCCTGCCAGGTTGAAGGCCAGCCACAGAGAGACCGAGTCAGTCGAGGGAGAGAGAGAAAGAGGCTAAGCTCCTCCCACCAAAACAAAAGACTGTTGCCAAGCACAATTCTCCAGTTACCACAATTCTACCACACCTTAATTTTACTTCTACAAAAGGAAATACAACTTTATAAACTACTTATTTGCCAAGCACAATTCTCCAGTTACCACAATTCTACCACACCTTAATTTTACTTTTACAAAAGGAAATACAACTTGCTCCTCCCATGTTGCCAAACTACTTATTTTTTAACAAAAGGAAATTTTATAAACTACTTATTTAAATTTGTGTGTTTATGTGTCTATAGTATAACCTATTATATTGAGAAAAATAGGCTTGACCCAGCTGCCTCAGTCATAAGGTTGATCAGTCCTTCTGACATTTAGAGCAAAGTCCCCATCAATTCAATATAATTAGGTATTCCAGAGTAACTGTTACTTATAAATACATGTTGGGTCCTATAGCCCCATAACACCCCCACCTCCAGACGAAGTCTCACAAAAGCTAGCTGTGTCCCTCAGGATACGGCTAGTAAAAGTATATTGCTTAAGTCTGAAGGCGGTAAACAAGACTACTAGAAATGCTACATTTTCCCAGCACCATAACTACTCTTCACTTTACTGTTATTTACAAGAGATTGCAGAATTTTTTAGAAAAGCAATTTAACCATACCCATATACTCAAGTGTGTAACTATTTACAATTTTAGTGACTTTTAAACAATACACATTACAATGCAAAATTTTGCACACAATGCCCACTGTGAAAGCCCGCACCAACAGGCCTGTGCCTCTGCTACGGTAATCCAGCAAGCAACTGGTACTCCAGGGTGGCATCTTCCTGATCAGGAGACGAGAGTAGAGCCAAACCCAGAGCAGTCAGGTGTACCCCAGGCAGGAAACTTCACAAAACATGTCAAGGTGTCTCTCACTTGGTGGCCGAACCAAACAGTGAGACTTCCAGTCAACACTCACGATCCTTAACATGGTCAGGCACTTAAGCCCATCTTCCGAGGTCCCACTCCACACAGATCCTCCAAACTTATTAAGAGGAGGCTGTCATAGAACATGGAGGGGTCCAAGGGACCACAAAGGCAAATCGTCGGGCCGTTTTGTACATAGAGCACACCAAGACACAACATCACATACCTTCCTGAACGTCTCATGTTACCGAAGGTTGTCAACCACTGCCTCAACTCACATTCACGTACACCCTGACCCTCGTCACACTTTTGGCTCCGACTCAACTCCTTTACAGTCAGACGGCTGGTAGAGAGTACTCAGGCTCGCCGAGAGTTCACCACTGCAAAAACAACAAGGTCAGCACATGACAAACACTATGTACAAAGTATGCACCATGCATCTACATGAAACATCTAGAGAGAGCATCAGCAACCACATTCTCTGAGCCTTTTATATATTTAACTTTCAAATTAAAAGGCTGTAGGAACAAAGCCCATTTTAAGAGTCTGATTTTAGTCACTATACACAGGAACAGGATGAAGAGATCCTGAGACATGTACAAATGCTGAATAGCCAGCCCCAAAATGAAAATTTTCTTTCCTGTGGTAAAATGTTGACATTTAAACTTAGAAGGTTGTTCATAGACAATAACAGTTCTGCAACCTCTCGCAGTGCAACAACAAACACCAAAGACTTCTCTTTGCACCCAGGTTGGATACATCAAGTTTACACAAACACCATCACGTTCCATCTCACACACAAATTTTAAGCACACAATGAACACAATTTGCATTACACACATTAAAATGGTACTGGAACACAGGCCATGGAAATCACATCTTCCATGTTTTAGCTTATTTAAAATGTTTGCATCTTTTAGTGCATAAGTATCAATCTTTCTAATTCTGTAAACCTTAGTTGTTAAACGTACTCTGTGGTAGTCAGTGTTTATGCCCAGGGTGCCATCTAATTTGGGAACCATGAAGCATGGGAATGCCCACTGACTCTCACTAAGCACTACAAACTGGTGTTGGAAGAATTTCACTTCTTCCTCCATCTCCAATTTTTCATACAGATTTTTCCCACACAAAAATTGTTGAATTGGCTCAGTTTCCTTAACAATTTCCTCATGGAGTTTCAATTTTTCCCCATTACTGACATCCCAACTTTTATATACGTAGTTCCAAGGTGGCTGAGCCAACTCTCCAACATTTTTCTCATTAAACCCAAGCATGCATTTCCCAAAATCTTTTACACACATGTTATTTCTTAAATACGCTTTTGGTATTTCATACAGATTGTTTTGCAGCCCTTTACATTCCATTAAAACATTGGTCTCTCTGAATTTTTGACATAACTTCAAACCCTTTGACCGGTTGCTGTGTACATTATACTCATTCTTTTTCTGCTCAGGGGTGTGGGTTTTATATCTAACCCCTGGGAACTTCCCCCACAACATGTTCAGCTCACAGCAACTTGCCATACAGATTTTCACTTGAATTGGCTCCAGTATCAGCACTTCCTCTCCAGCCTCCAGAGTATCATGGTCCATATTATGGTCCCACATCATCATCCTGGTCTGGTTGATGGGCACGTTCACTGGTACCATCCACCTCATACGAGCCAAACAGTATCTGAAACTGAGAAAAAACTCCGAGGGGGGAGCATCACCATCCTCCCCAAGCCAATAGCTCAGAAATTCCAGAGTGCTTCCCCACTCAGCAAATACAAAGAAAGGGATCCTCTCATCCCAGTTGTTAGTATTGTCTATACCATAGGCTTGCATCATTGTCTTGAGGGCTTGATGTAATTTCTCTATTTCCCCTTTAGATGGAGAGTGATACACAGTTGAACACTGAGGCTCTACTTTTAGTCCCTTCAAAACATTTCTAAAAGACTTAGAGGTAAAGGCAGATCCTTGATCTGTTTGTGCTGCTTGAAGAAAACCAACATGACAAAAGAACTTCATCAAAACCCTTAAGACTACATGAGCAGTTATCTTATGCAGAGGGACTGCTTCCAGGTACCTGGTAGTGGAGCAAATTATTGTTAGTAAATAATTATTTCCCATTCTGGTCCTTGGGAGTGGGCCAACGACATCCACTACCAGCTTGCTGAAGGGTTCACCTGGTGCTGAAATCGGCTGAAGGGGAACAGGTTTAATACTTCGACTAGGTTTCCCTATAATTTGAAAGGCATGATAGGTCTCAATATGCTCTCTGACAGTCTCCCACAGCTGAGACCAGAAGAAATGCCTGGAAACCTTGGACATCACCTGGGGACAAAGCCCTTGTTCTCCTTCCATCGATACTGCAAACAGAGGTGAATTCTTTATAAGAGTTTCCTCCCTGAAATGAAAACACTTATTTAACTGTAAAATCTCTTCCTCAGCAACAGCGACATTTTCCTGCACAGAAATTAATTGCACCCTAGCAGGTGCAGCCTCTCTCACACTATTTAACTGATCCATTCTCCAATCATGCTCAGCTCTGGCTGGAACATCCTTTTCTTCAGTTGACTGCAGTTCAACATCAGAAAGAGTTACCAAACTTAAGCCCTCACCATCCTCATGAGAAATATCATGAAGACTGTTGGTAGCATGATCATGAGCCATACTTCTCATGGTGGAACCATCAGGGAGAAGGTCTGGCAGGGTTTTCCTAGCCATTTCCTCCCAACATATGGGATTTGGTTTCCCCCAACCTAGTTGTTCCTCACTGTCTAACAGACCCATAACATTATTCCCTAATAAGAGGTCGACCCCTTTGAAGGGAATTTCATCTGAGATACCTACAGGGAGATAGCCAACTTGGTATGCAGATTCTACCCATAATTTGTGTACAGGTGTCCTTATGGTTGAACCCGTAATACCCTTCAACAATATATCTACCCCAGTATAGGTATCCTTAGACACTGGTAGCACTCCAGCACGTAGCAAAGAGTAGGTGCTACATCCATCTCTCAAGGACAATATGTTCTCAACTCTGCCTACATTCTTTTGCAAACCAACTGTGGACCTACTAGAAAATATACACATCCTGGGGTCTAGATCCAAAGGTTCCTCCTCACCTTGCCTTGAAGACCTAATGCAGGCAACTGGATGTATCTCTGCAGTTAGAGTCCTCTGGGGTGGTTCCTCCCTTTCCTGATCTCGCCGCCTTGACCAGCAAAACTTTTGTGTGTGTCCAGTTTTGTTACAGTAATAACAGATAAAACTCTTAAAGGTATTTTTACCATTTGGTGTAGGACTGGTACTGTTTACTCGAGGATCTGAAACATCTGATTGTCTAAGTAAACTTTGAACTCCAGCTGACTTACCTTTTCCTTCTATTTTAGAGGGCACCTCAGCCTTCATTTGTCCCTGAAAATTCTTGTCCCACTTACCTTTATGACCATAGGACTTGGAATAAGGTTTAGGATGAGTGGGGAAATTTTCAGGAGCATGACTGTTTTTACTTACCAATTCCCTGCGAGCCAAGAATCGGTCACCTAGATCCAGTGCTTCTGAAAGATTATCTGGGTTTTTGTCCTCCAAATATTCTCTGAGGTCAACAGGGATTGTATTGTACAATTCCTCATGAACCATTAGATCTACTAATTTGTTATAGTCTTTATTAACTTCTTTAGAACAAACCCATTTCTTAAAAAGGAACAGTTTCTCATTCCCAAACTCAGTTAAGGTCTGCCCATCCTGAAATTTTTGATTCCTGAACTTTTGTCTATATTTCTCAGGTATCATTTGGTATGCAAGCAATACTTCCTCTTTAATCTTATCATAATCAGAAAAATCTTGCCCCTCCAGAGTCTCTACTCTTTGGAATCCTTTACCTACAAGTTGTGTGCGAACTAGGGTAGCCCACTTCTGTTTGGGCCATCCTTGCTCCAAAGCAGTCTTCTCAAAAAAAGAAAAATACCTATCTGGGTCACTCTCTGTAAACTTAGGGACAAAATTTGCAGCTTTAGTTATGTTAAAGTACTGCTCAGGCTCTTGTTCTGAACCTCCTAACCTTTGACGTTCTTTCTCCTTAGCTTTCATTAATTTCATTTCAGCCTCTAGTACAGCTAATTTCAGTCTCATTCTCTCCATTTCCATATCACCTGGAGTAGGTGATTCCTCATCTTCACTATTAACAGGCATGTTTACTGATGAATTATTACCTTCTTCCCTGAAGCCTAAAAAATCTGAAGACTCATCTTCTGACATAGTTTTATCTTTAAACACTTGCTTCCCTCTTACAGTATCAGTGGACAAAGTTTTCCCACAGGCACATAAAATAACACAAATTGAATGTAAACTATGCACATAGCACTTACCATAACCACAACAAAAATGTGTTACTCCCTTTCCCCCCACCTTAGGAGAAAAACAACCTGTAACCTAATATATGAAAACAACACTTCCACTGACACCACCTTGGTAAATCTTCTACCAGAAACATGCAACTGTTATTACCCCATACCAGCACATATAGTTCAAAGAATGTTTTGAGTTATTTTAGCAGTCAAATAACTCTCCCGGTCAAGCTCCCATGTTACGTTGGTATGTCCCTTATTACTTTGATAGTAAGGTTCTCACTACATGTTCTAGTGTGGGGGTAGCTTTTACTTAATGGTCTTATTTGTCTAGGGGTAATACTTACATCATGGCTGATCATCCTTAGTGTCTCTGATACCCTTTCACCAGCCCTCTTCACAGGTTATGTAAACTACTACTATAAAAATATAACTGTATTCTCAATAGATATGTACAGAATATACAATTACAGCCTCACATTTTCAAAACAACGATCTACACACTGCATAGCTGTTCTCCCACATGGTATATCTCAACAACTTTAGTCCTCTCTCTCCTTGACATAACTCTGGGCTAACCAGTGTTTTGACACACTTTAGTCACCCTGGGTATGGTGGTCACAACTTAAATTATAAAAACTCACCCCTGGAGCACACATAATGCCCCAAAAGATAGAAGAAGGACCCAGAGATCCTGCCAGGTTGAAGGCCAGCCACAGAGAGACCGAGTCAGTCGAGGGAGAGAGAGAAAGAGGCTAAGCTCCTCCCACCAAAACAAAAGACTGTTGCCAAGCACAATTCTCCAGTTACCACAATTCTACCACACCTTAATTTTACTTCTACAAAAGGAAATACAACTTTATAAACTACTTATTTGCCAAGCACAATTCTCCAGTTACCACAATTCTACCACACCTTAATTTTACTTTTACAAAAGGAAATACAACTTGCTCCTCCCACCAAAACAAAAGACTGTTGCCAAGCACAATTCTCCAGTTACCACAATTCTACCACACCTTAATTTTACTTCTACAAAAGGAAATACAACTTTATAAACTACTTATTTAAATTTGTGTGTTTATGTGTCTATAGTATAACCTATTATATTGAGAAAAATAGGCTTGACCCAGCTGCCTCAGTCAATAGGTTGATCAGTCCTTCTGACATTTAGAGCAAAGTCCCCATCAATTCAATATAATTAGGTATTCCAGAGTAACTGTTACTTATAAATACATGTTGGGTCCTATAGCCCCATAACAGTGGTACAGCAGCAACAGACGATGCTACAGCAGCAACAGACGATGCTACAGCAGCAGCAGATGATGCTACAGCAGCAGCAGCAGCTGACGGTGGTACAGCAACAACAGACGATGCTACAGCAGCAACAGACAATGCTACAGCAGCAGCAGACGATGCTACAGCAGCAGCAGACGATGCTACAGCAGCAGCAGACGATGCTACAGCAGCAGCAGACGATGCTACAGCAGCAGCAGACGATGCTACAGCAGCAGCAGAAGGTACTACAGCAGCAGCAGCAGCTGACGGTGGTACAGCAGCAGCAGCTGACAGTGCAGCAGCAGCTGACGGTGGTACAGCAGCAGCAGCAGCTGTACCACCAATAGTAGCGATGGTTGATTGGGGTTTATTATACAACTTGGCCAGCTTGGAGACACGCACTCCACTTTCATACTTATCAATGATCTTTTTCTTCATCTCCATAGTAATTCTCACCCTTATTGGTGTAGGGTTGGCACTAGAAGCTTTCTTGGGGCCCATGGTCACTTATTTTCCAGAAAAAATCACCAAAAACACTGTAATAATACGAAATGTTCCGATTGTATGCTTGGATGTTACCGCGGAGGCTGGCTGGTAAACAATGCCACCGGCGGAACATGTGAGCGTGGCTCAGGCTGCACATTGGACGCGTCTCGGACGAAGGGCGGTGAGCGGGTTTTTGGGCGGTATGCGAGGCAAAATTTTTGCGATCAAAGCGTCCGGTATGTGGATTGTACGGTATGCGATGTGTCCGGTATGCGGGGGTCCACTGTACTTTCAAATATTGAAAAAACGTAGATCTATGTTTGGCCAGTTTAAGGGTTAAGGAATTTCCCTTGAAGGGGAAGTACGCATCCTGAAATTTCATTTGTATCCAGAAGCAAAAAATCGACCGAACGAAGGCTCATATCCATGGTGGGGCATTCGAAAGCTGAGGTTCCACTGTATTATGATGAAGGTATGGAAGTTTTCATTGCATTTATGGATTTAGAAAAGGCATATGATAGTGGATAGGGGAGCAATGTGGCAGATGTTGTAGCTGTATGGAGTAGGTAGTAGGTAACTAAATGCTGAAAAGAGTTTTTATGAGGATAGTTAGGTTCAAGTTAGGGTGTGTAGGAGAGAGGGAGATTACTTCCCAGTAAAAGTAGGTCTTAGACAGGGATGTGTAATGTCAACATGATAGGGTGTTGGGGAGAGGGGTGGGATTAAATTATGGGGAATCAAATAAAAAATGGAAGTTGACAGTTTTTGCTGATGATACTGTGCTTTTAGGGGGCATTCTAAAGAAAAGTTGCAAAGGTTAGTGGACGAGTTTGGGAGGGTGCATGAAGGTAGAAAGTTAAAAGTGAATATAGATAAGAGTAAGATGATGAGGGTATCAAACGATTTAGGTAAAGAAAAATTGGATATCACATTGGAGGGGGGGAGTATGGAAGACGTGAATGTTTTCAGATATTTGGGAGTTGACTTTTCAGCGGATGGGTTTATGAAGCATGAGGTTAACCATGGAATTGATGAAAGAAAAAAGGTTAGTGGTGCATTGAGGTATCTATGGAGACAAAGAAAGGAATGTACAAGAGTATAGTGGTACCAACACTTTTATATGGGTGTGAAGCATGGGTTGTAAAGGCTGCAGCAAGGAGGCGGCTGGAGGCAGTGGAGATGTCGTGTCTAAGGGCAATGTGTGGTGTAAATATTATGCAGAGAATTAGTAGTGTGGAAATTAGGAGGAGGGGGTGGATTTACTAAAAGTATTAGTCAGAGGGCTGAAGAGGGGGATTTGAGGTGGGTTTAGTCATTTACAGAGAATCAAACAAAGTAGAATGACTTGGAGAGTGTATAAATCTATTGGGGATGGAAGGCAGGTTAGGGGATGTCCCTGAAAACGTTGGTGGGAGGGGGTAGGGAAGGTTTTGTTGGCAAGGGGCTTGGACTTCCAGCAAGCATGCATGAGTGTGTTAGGAGTGAATAGAGACAAATGGTTTTTGGGACCTGACGAGCTGTTGGTGTGTGAGCAGGGAAATATTTTGTGAAGGGATTCAGGGAAACTGGTTACCTGGACTTTAGTCCTGGAAGTGAGAAGTACAATGCCTGCACATTAAAGGAGGGGTTTAGGATATTGGCAGTTTGGAGGGGTGTCTAAACTGTTGTAGCTGAGTGCCTCTGCAAAGACAATGATTATGTATGAGTGATGGTAAAAGTGTTGAATGATGAAAGTTTTTCTTTCTTTTGGGTCACCCTGCCTATATATATCTTTCTTTCTTTCTTTCAACACACCGGCCGTATCCCACCGAGGCGGAGTGACCCAAAAGGAAAAATGAAAGTTTTTCTTTTTAAATTTAGTAATTTGTACAGGAAAAGGGGTTACTAGCCCCTTGCTCCTGGCATTTTAGTCGCCTCTTACAATGCATGGCATACGGAGGAAGAATTATGTTCCACTTCCCCATGGAGATAAGAGGAAATAAACAAGAACAAGAGCTAGAAAGAAAATAGAAGAAAACCCTAAATGCACTAGAAGATAAAAAGAATGCAGATGTAATATATACAGACTTTGCAAAAGCCTTCGACAAGTGTGACCATGGCGTATTAGTGCACAAAATGCGTGCTAAAGGAATAACAGGAAAAGTCGGTCGATGGATCTATAATTTCCTCACTAACAGAACACAGAGAGTAGTTGTCAACAGAGTAAAGTCCGAGGCAGCTACGGTGAAAAGCTCTATTCCACAAGGCACAGTACTCGCTCCCATCTTGTTCCTCATCCTCATATCCGACATAGACAAAGATGTCAGCCACAGCACCGTGTCTTCCTTTGCAGATGATACCTGAATCTGCATGACAGTGTCTTCCATTGCAGACACTGCAAGGCTCCAGGCGGACATCAACCGAATCTTTCAGTGGGCTGCAGAAAACAATATGAAGTTCAACGATGAGAAATTTCAATTACTCAGATATGGTAAACACGAGGAAATTAACTCTTCATCAGAGTACAAAACAAATTCTGGCCACAAAATAGAGCGAAACACCAACGTCAAAGACCTGGGAGTGATCATGTCGAAGGATCTCTCCTTCAAGGACCATAACATTGTATCAATCGCATCTGCTAGAAAAATGACAGGATGGATAATGAGAACCTTCAAAACTAGGGAGGCCAAGCCCATGATGACACTCTTCAGGTCACTTGTTCTATCTAGGCTGGAATATTGCTGCACACTAACAGCACCTTTCAAGGCAGGTGAAATTGCTGACCTAGAAAATGTACAGAGAACCTTCACGGCGCGCATAACGGAGATAAAACACCTCAATTACTGGGAGCGCTTGAGGTTCCTAAAACTGTATTCCCTGGAACGCAGGCGGGAGAGATACATGATTATATACACCTGGAAAATCCTAGAGGGACTAGTACCGAACTTGCACACGAAAATCACTCACTACGAAAGCAAAAGACTTGGCAGACGATGCAACATCCCCCCAATGAAAAGCAGAGGTATCACTAGCACGTTAAGAGACCATACAATAAGTGTCAGGGGCCCGAGACTGTTCAACTGCCTCCCAGCATACATAAGGGGGATTACCAACAGACCCCTGGCAGTCTTCAAGCTGGCACTGAACAAGCACCTAAAGTCGGTTCCTGACCAGCTGGGCTGTGGCTCGTATGTTGGTTTGCGTGCAGACAGCAGCAACAGCCTGGTTGATCAGGCTCTGATCCACCAGGAGGCCTGGTCACAGACCGGGCCGCGGGGGCGTTGACCCCCGGAACTCTCTCCAGGTAAACTCCAGGTGTGTATATATATGCTTGTACATGTATGTGTAGTGTGATCTATGTGTAAGTAGAAGTAGCAAGACGTACCTGAAATCTTGCATGTTTGTGAGACAGAAAAAAGACACCAGCAATCCTACCATCATGTAAAACAATTACAGGCTTTTGTTTTACACTCACTTGACAGGACGGTAGTACTTCCCTGGGCAGTTGCTGTCTACCAACCTACTGCCAATAATATATATATATATATATATATATATATATATATATATATATATATATATATATATATATATATATATATATATATATATATATATATATATATGTATATATATATGTCGTGCCGAATAGGCAGAATTTGCGATCTTGGCTTAAATAGCAACGTTCATCTTGCCATATAGAACAAGTGAAAATTTGTGTATGCAATAATTTCGCCAAAATCATTCTGAACCTAACGAAAAAAGATATATTTCACTGTGTTTGTTTAGTATTAAATTACTGTAAACAAATATAATATGTATTTAGTTGGGTTAGGCTAAAATAAATTGATCTTTTTATAATAAGGTTAGGTAAGTTTTCTAAGTTCCTTTTTGTGCAAAATTAAAAATTTTTACATTAACATTAATGAAAAAAATATATCTTTAAACATATAAGAGAAAATTTTAGAAAGAACTTAATTTTAAATGAGTTCTTGCTAATTGACCAGTTTTACATATTCGGCACGACATATATATATATATATATATATATATATATATATATATATATATATATATATATATATATATATATTTACACAAATAATAGTAGTACAGTGGTATCTCGATTTATGAACGTAATTCGTTCCAGAAGGCTGTTTGAGTGCCAATACTGAATGAATTTGTTCCAGTTAATAATGTAAATTAGATTAGTCTGTTTCAGACCCCCAGAAATACATTTACAAAAGCACTTACAAAAATGCACTTACATAATTGTTCGAGTTTGGAGCTGTTCAAAACTCAAGGTACCACTGTATAATAATTATATTCTTCAAGCCAAACCATTTGAACTGACCATCAGATTAAAAAATTCTTGCATCTATTGCAATTGGGTCTGCCAAGTATTGACAAACTATAATATGAAGGACCTCTGTATCCCTTACTCATCATGTTACTTACTATGGCCACACAAAATTTTTAATAAACAGTTTATATGCACAACAAATGTACATGAAAACCGGTGTTGATTAATATTAACAATAAAATATATTATGTATAAAACCTAAAATAAATTGATGTGCCTTGATTGTGCTCTTGGTAAAATTTTAATAGCTGTTTAAGATTTGATATTTGAAAAGGACAGAATGTATACTGGGTGCTAAATTATTAACATGGTGAAATCAATAGTTCCTCAGATTTACAGTTAATATGGTTGTGAATATAGATCCAGTCTGGGATTTTATCAAGTGTTCCATGTTAAACATTTTCTTGTATTCTTGAGGATGAGCTGTGTTACTCATTTAATTTTGCACTGTAAGCAAATAGTTTGCCTGGATTGAGAGTCAGTTCAATTCAAATAGTCTCCAAACAAAAACAAATTTGATGATCAGATCTAAGTTAATTACTGATGCATTCAAATTTTGTTTGACACTAAATATTCATTTTCTTATGCATTACTCAACTTTTCGGGGTTAAATTACGTATATCAGTAAAATCATACATTTAACCCATGATAAGCAAATAAAAGAAATGAGTACAATGGTACCTCAGATACGAACATTTTTCGTTCCAGAAGGCTGTTCGAGTGCTGATACTGAACGAATTTGTTCCCATAAGAAATAATGTTAATTAGATTAATCCGTGTCAGATCCCCAAAAATGCACTTACAAAAGCACTTACATAAGCACTTACATATATACACTTACATAACTGTTCACGTTTTGAGCTGTTCGTATCCCGAGATACAACTATACGTATATGTCTGGCAGTGGCCTCTTGATGAAATTATCCTATCTTTAAAATTAACCCACATCTCAGACGGGCTGAATTACAGGTCTACATTGGCCTACATTGTAGCCTTTTGTATTGATTCACCACATATCAATGCATTATATATAATATATATATATATATATATATATATATATATATATATATATATATATATATATATATATATATATATATATATATATTTATTATTTTTTTTTATTATCACACTGGCCGATTCCCACCAAGGCAGGGTGGCCCGAAAAAGAAAAACTTTCACCATCATTCACTCCATCACTGTCTTGCCAGAAGGGTGCTTTACACTACAGTTTTTAAACTGCAACATTAACACCCCTCCTTCAGAGTGCAGGCACTGTAATTCCCATCTCCAGGACTCAAGTCCGGCCTGCCGGTTTCCCTGAACCCCTTCATAAATGTTACTTTGCACACACTCGAACAGCACGTCAAGTATTAAAAACCATTTGTCTCCATTCACTCCTATCAAACACGCTCACGCATGCCTGCTGGAAGTCCAAGCCCCTCGCACACAAAACCACCTTTACCCCCTCTCTCCAACCTTTCCTAGGCCGACCCCTACCCCGCCTTCCTTCCACTACAGACTGATACACTCTTGAAGTCATTCTGTTTCGCTCCATTCTCTCTACATGTCCGAACCACCTCAACAACCCTTCCTCAGCCCTCTGGACAACAGTTTTGGTAATCCAGCACCTCCTCCTAACTTCCAAACTACGAATTCTCTGCATTATATTCACACCACACATTGCCCTCAGACATGACATCTCCACTGCCTCCAGCCTTCTCCTCGCTGCAACATTCATCACCCATGCTTCACACCCATATAAGAGTGTTGGTAAAACTATACTCTCATACATTCCCCTCTTTGCTTCCAAGGACAAAGTTCTTTGCCTCCACAGACTCCTAAGTGCACCACTCACTCTTTTCCCCTCATCAATTCTATGATTCACCTCATCTTTCATAGACCCATCCGCTGACACGTCCACTCCCAAATATCTGAATACATTCACCTCCTCCATACTCTCTCCCTCCAATCTGATATTCAATCTTTCATCACCTAATCTTTTTGTTATCCTCATAACCTTACTCTTTCCTGTATTCATCTTTAATTTTCTTCTTTTGCACACCCTACCAAATTCATCCACCAATCTCTGCAACTTCTCTTCAGAATCTCCCAAAAGCACAGTGTCATCAGCAAAGAGAAGCTGTGACAACTCCCACTTTGTGTGTGATTCTTTATCTTTTAACTCCACGCCTCTTGCCAAGACCCTTGCATTTACTTCTCTTACAACCCCATCTATAAATATATTAAACAACCACGGTGACATCACACATCCTTGTCTAAGGCCTACTTTTACTGGAAAATAATTTCCCTCTTTCCTACATACTCTAACTTGAGCCTCACTATCCTCGTAAAAACTCTTCACTGCTTTCAGTAACCTACCTCCTACACCATACACTTGCAACATCTGCCACATTGCCCCCCTATCCACCCTGTCATATGCCTTTTCCAAATCCATAAATGCCACAAAGACCTCTTTAGCCTTATCTAAATACTGTTCACTTATATGTTTCACTGTAAACACCTGGTCCACACACCCCCTACCTTTCCTAAAGCCTCCTTGTTCATCTGCTATCCTATTCTCCATCTTACTCTTAATTCTTTCAATAATAACTCTACCATACACTTTACCAGGTATACTCAGCAGACTTATCCCCCTATAATTTTTGCACTCTCTTTTATCCCCTTTGCCTTTATACAAAGGAACTATGCATGCTCTCTGGCAATCCCTAGGTACCTTACCCTCTTCCATACATTTATTAAATAATTGCACCAACCACTCCAAAACTATATCCCCACCTGCTTTTAACATTTCTATCTTTATCCCATCAATCCCGGCTGCCTTACCCCCTTTCATTTTACCTACTGCCTCACGAACTTCCCCCACACTCACAACTGGCTCTTCCTCACTCCTACAAGATGTTATTCCTCCTTGTCCTATACACGAAATCACAGCTTCCCTATCTTCATCAACATTTAACAATTCCTCAAAATATTCCCTCCATCTTCCCAATACCTCTAACTCTCCATTTAATAACTCTCCTCTCCTATTTTTAACTGACAAATCCATTTGTTCTCTAGGCTTTCTTAACTTGTTAATCTCACTCCAAAACTTTTTCTTATTTTCAACAAAATTTGTTGATAACATCTCACCCACTCTCTGATTTTCTCTCTGTTTACATTGCTTCACCACTCTCTTAACCTCTCTCTTTTTCTCCATATACTCTTCCCTCCTTGCATCACTTCTACTTTGTAAAAACTTATCATATGCTAACTTTTTCTCCCTTACTACTCTCTTTACATCATCATTCCACCAATCGCTCCTCTTCCCTCCCGCACCCACTTTCCTGTAACCACAAACTTCTGCTGAACACACTAACACTACATTTTTAAACCTACCCCATACCTCTTCGACCCCATTGCCTATGCTCTCATTAGCCCATCTATCCTCCAATAGCTGTTTATATCTTACCCTAACTGCCTCCTCTTTTAGTTTATAAACCTTCACCTCTCTCTTCCCTGATGCTTCTTTTCTCCTTGTATCCCATCTACCTTTTACTCTCAGTGTAGCTACAACTAGAAAGTGATCTGATATATCTGTGGCCCCTCTATAAACATGTACATCCTGAAGTCTACTCAACAGTCTTTTATCTACCAATACATAATCCAACAAACTACTGTCATTTCGCCCTACATCATATCTTGTATACTTATTTATCCTCTTTTTCTTAAAATATGTATTACCTATAACTAAACCCCTTTCTATACAAAGTTCAATCAAAGGGCTCCCATTATCATTTACACCTGGCACCCCAAACTTACCTACCACACCCTCTCTAAAAGTTTCTCCTACTTTAGCATTCAGGTCCCCTACCACAATTACTCTCTCACTTGGTTCAAAGGCTCCTATACATTCACTTAACATCTCCCAAAATCTATATATATATATATATATATATATATATATATATATATATATATATATATATATAGTGTATATATATATATATATATATATATATATATATATATAATGTGTATATATATATATAGTGTATATATATATATATAATGTATATATATATATATATATATATATATATATATATAGTGTATATATATATATATATATATATATATATATATTATATATATATTTATATTTATATATATATATATATTTATATATACAGTGGACCCCCGCATAGCGATTTTAATCCGTGCAAGAGGGCTCATTGTTATGCGAAATGATCGGTATGCGAATGAATTTTCCCCATAAGAAATAATGGAAATCAAATTAATCCGTGCAAGACACCCAAAAGTATGAAAAAAAAAAAAATTTACCACATGAAATGTTAATTTTTTATACACACAAACTGAAAAAGGCATGCACAATTACATGACACTTACTTTTATTGAAGATCTGGTGATGATTGATGGGATGGGAGGAGGGGAGAGAGAGTGTTAGTGTTTAGAAGGGGAATCCCCTTCCATTAAGACTTGAGGTGTCGAGTCCTTTTCTGGGGTTACTTCCCTTCTTCTTTTAATGCCACTAGGACCAGCTTCAGAGTCACTGGACTTCTTTCGCACAACATATCTGTCCATAGTGGCCTGTACCTCTCGTTCCTTTATGACTTCCCTAAAGTGTTTCACAACATTGTCAGTGTAATAATCACCAGCACGGCTTGCAATAGCTGTGTGAGGGTGATTTTCATCCATGAAGGTTTGCACTTCAAGCCACTTTGCACAGATTTCCTTAATCTTTGTAGTAGGCAACTTCTTCAATTTCTCTCTCCCCTCCTCTGAACCAGTTTCCTCAGGTCTGGCCTCTTGCTGTTGAAGTTGATCTATCAGCTCATCAGTGGTTAGTTCTTCATTGTCCTCCTCCACCAACTCTTCTACATCCTCCCCACTAACCTCCAACCCCAAGGACTTTCCCAATGCCACAATGGATTCCTCAACTGGCATAATCCTCTCAGGGTTAGCCTCAAACCCTTCAAAATCCCTTTTGTCTACACATTCTAGCCACAGTTTCTTCCAAGCAGAGTTCAAGGTCTTCTTAGTCACTCCCTCCCAAGCCTTACCTATAAGGTTTACACAATTGAGGATATTAAAGTGAACTCTCCAAAAGTCACTACAAAGCACCTTTCAAACAGAGCTTTTGTGTACAGTTTTTTGAAGTTTGCAATAACCTGCTGGTCCATGGGCTGCAGGAGAGGAGTATTATTAGGAGGCAAAAACTTCACCTTAATGAATTTCATGTCCCCATAAAGTCGCTCTGCCATGTCTGTAGGATGACCAGGGGCATTGTCTAACACCAGGAGGCACTTAATTTCTAATTTCTTTTCAGTTAGGTAATCTTTCACATTGGGGGCAAATGCATGGTGTAACCAGTCATAGAAAAAGTCCCTAGTGACCCATGCCTTACTGTTTGCCCTCCACAGCACACACAAATTCTCCTTGAGGACATTCTTTTGCCTGAACGCTCTGGGAGTTTCAAAGTGATACACTAATAAAGGCTTAACTTTGCAATCACCAGTAGCATTGGAACACATCAACAAAGTAAGCCTGTCTTTCATAGGCTTATGTCCTGGGAGTGCCTTTTCCTCCTGAGTAATGTAGGTCCTGCTTGGCATTTTCTTCCCAAACAGGCCTGTTTCATCACAATTAAACACTTGTTCAGGTTTCAGTCCTTCAGCCTCTATGTACTCCTTGAATTCATGTACATATTTTTCAGCCGCTTTGTGGTCCGAACTGGCAGCCTCACCATGCCTTATCACACTATGTATGCCACTACGCTTCTTAAATCTCTCAAACCATCCTTTGCTGGCCTTAAATTCACTCACATCAGCACTAGTTGCAGGCATTTTTTTAATTAAATCCTCATGCAACTTCCTAGCCTTTTCGCTTATGATCGCTTGAGAGACGCTATCCCCTGCTAGCTGTTTTTCATTTATCCACACCAATAAGAGTCTCTCAACATCTTCCATCACTTGCGATCTTTGTTTCGAAAACACAGTTAAACCTTTGGCAAGAACAGCTTCCTTGATTGCCTTTCTGGTGCCCACAATAGTAGCGATGGTTGATTGGGGTTTCTTGTACAACCTGGCCAGGTCGGCGATACTCACCCTTATTGCTGTAGGGTTGGCACTAGAAGCTTTCTTGGGGCCCATGGTCACTTATTTTCCAGAGAAAATCACCAAAAACAATGTAATAATACGAAATGTTCCAATTGTATGCTTGGATGTTACCGCGGAGGCTGGCTGGTAAACAATGGCACGGGCGGCACATGTGAGGCTGGCTGAGGGCGCACATTGGACGCGTCTCGGACGAACAGCGGTGAGTGGGTTTTTAAGCGGTATGCGAGGCAAAATTTTTGCGATTAAAGCGAGCGGTATGCGGATTAAACGTTATGTGATGCCAACGATATGCGGGGGTCCACTGTATATATAAATATATATAAACACGCTAAGATAACAGGGATATCTTGCTACTCCTACTTACACTTTGGTCACACTTCACAGACACGCACATGCATATATATATATACATACATCTAGGTTTTTCTCCTTTTTCTAAATAGCTCTTGTTCTTTTTTATTTCTTCTATTGTCCATGGGGAAGTGGAAAAGAATCTTTCCTCCGTAAGCCATGCGTGTCGTATGAGGCGACTAAAATGCCGGGAGCAATGGGCTAGTAACCCCTTCTCCTGTATACAATTACTAAAAAAGAGAAGAAGAAAAACTTTATAAAACTGGGTTGCTTAAATGTGCGTGGATGTAGTGCGGATGACAAGAAACAGATGATTGCTGATGTTATGAATGAAAAGAAGTTGGATGTCCTGGCCCTAAGCGAAACAAAGCTGAAGGGGGTAGGAGAGTTTCAGTGGGGGGAAATAAATGGGATTAAATCTGGAGTATCTGAGAGAGTTAGAGCAAAGGAAGGGGTAGCAGTAATGTTAAATGATCAGTTATGGAAGGAGAAAAGAGAATATGAATGTGTAAATTCAAGAATTATGTGGATTAAAGTAAAGGTTGGATGCGAGAAGTGGGTCATAATAAGCGTGTATGCACCTGGAGAAGAGAGGAATGCAGAGGAGAGAGAGAGATTTTGGGAGATGTTAAGTGAATGTATAGGAGCCTTTGAACCAAGTGAGAGAGTAATTGTGGTAGGGGACTTGAATGCTAAAGTAGGAGAAACTTTTAGAGAGGGTGTGGTAGGTAAGTTTGGGGTGCCAGGTGTAAATGATAATGGGAGCCCTTTGATTGAACTTTGTATAGAAAGGGGTTTAGTTATAGGTAATACATATTTTAAGAAAAAGAGGATAAATAAGTATACACGATATGATGTAGGGCGAAATGACAGTAGTTTGTTGGATTATGTATTGGTAGATAAAAGACTGTTGAGTAGACTTCAGGATGTACATGTTTATAGAGGGGCCACAGATATATCAGATCACTTTCTAGTTGTAGCTACACTGAGAGTAAAAGGTAGATGGGATACAAGGAGAATAGAAGCATCAGGGAAGAGAGAGGTGAAGGTTTATAAACTAAAAGAGGAGGCAGTTAGGGTAAGATATAAACAGCTATTGGAGGATAGATGGGCTAATGAGAGCATAGGCAATGGGGTCGAAGAGGTATGGGGTAGGTTTAAAAATGTAGTGTTAGAGTGTTCAGCAGAAGTTTGTGGTTACAGGAAAGTGGGTGCAGGAGGGAAGAGGAGCGATTGGTGGAATGATGATGTAAAGAGAGTAGTAAGGGAGAAAAAGTTAGCATATGAGAAGTTTTTACAAAGTAGAAGTGATGCAAGGAGGGAAGAGTATATGGAGAAAAAGAGAGAAGTTAAGAGAGTGGTGAAGCAATGTAAAAAGAGAGCAAATGAGAGAGTGGGTGAGATGTTATCAACAAATTTTGTTGAAAATAAGAAAAAGTTTTGGAGTGAGATTAACAAGTTAAGAAAGCCTAGAGAACAAATGGATTTGTCAGTTAAAAATAGGAGAGGAGAGTTATTAAATGGAGAGGTAGAGGTATTGGGAAGATGGAAGGAATATTTTGAGGAATTGTTAAATGTTGATGAAGATAGGGAAGCTGTGATTTCGTGTATAGGGCAAGGAGGAATAACATCTTGTAGGAGTGAGGAAGAGCCAGTTGTGAGTGTGGGGGAAGTTCGTGAGGCAGTAGGTAAAATGAAAGGGGGTAAGGCAGCCGGGATTGATGGGATAAAGATAGAAATGTTAAAAGCAGGTGGGGATATAGTTTTTGGAGTGGTTGGTGCAATTATTTAATAAATGTATGGAAGAGGGTAAGGTACCTAGGGATTGGCAGAGAGCATGCATAGTTCCTTTGTATAAAGGCAAAGGGGATAAAAGAGAGTGCAAAAATTATAGGGGGATAAGTCTGTTGAGTGTACCTGGTAAAGTGTATGGTAGAGTTATAATTGAAAGAATTAAGAGTAAGACGGAGAATAGGATAGCAGATGAACAAGGAGGCTTTAGGAAAGGTAGGGGGTGTGTGGACCAGGTGTTTACAGTGAAACATATAAGTGAACAGTATTTAGATAAGGCTAAAGAGGTCTTTGTGGCATTTATGGATTTGGAAAAGGCGTATGACAGGGTGGATAGGGGGGCAATGTGGCAGATGTTGCAAGTGTATGGTGTAGGAGGTAGGTTACTGAAAGCAGTGAAGAGTTTTTACGAGGATAGTGAGGCTCAAGTTAGAGTATGTAGGAAAGAGGGAAATTTTTTCCCAGTAAAAGTAGGCCTTAGACAAGGATGTGTGATGTCACCGTGGTTGTTTAATATATTTATAGATGGGGTTGTAAGAGAAGTAAATGCGAGGGTCTTGGCAAGAGGCGTGGAGTTAAAAGATAAAGAATCACACACAAAGTGGGAGTTGTCACAGCTGCTCTTTGCCGATGACACTGTGCTCTTGGGAGATTCTGAAGAGAAGTTGCAGAGATTGGTGGATGAATTTGGTAGGGTGTGCAAAAGAAGAAAATTAAAGGTGAATACAGGAAAGAGTAAGGTTATGAGGATAACAAAAAGATTAGGTGATGAAAGATTGAATATCAGATTGGAGGGAGAGAGTATGGAGGAGGTGAACGTATTCAGATATTTGGGAGTGGACGTGTCAGCGGATGGGTCTATGAAAGATGAGGTGAATCATAGAATTGATGAGGGAAAAAGAGTGAGTGGTGCACTTAGGAGTCTGTGGAGACAAAGAACTTTGTCCTTGGAGGCAAAGAGGGGAATGTATGAGAGTATAGTTTTACCAACGCTCTTATATGGGTGTGAAGCGTGGGTGATGAATGTTGCAGCGAGGAGAAGGCTGGAGGCAGTGGAGATGTCATGTCTGAGGGCAATGTGTGGTGTGAATATAATGCAGAGAATTCGTAGTTTGGAAGTTAGGAGGAGGTGCGGGATTACCAAAACTGTTGTCCAGAGGGCTGAGGAAGGGTTGTTGAGGTGGTTCGGACATGTAGAGAGAATGGAGCGAAACAGAATGACTTCAAGAGTGTATCAGTCTGTAGTGGAAGGAAGGCGGGGTAGGGGTCGGCCTAGGAAGGGTTGGAGGGAGGGGGTAAAGGAGGTTTTGTGTGCGAGGGGCTTGGACTTCCAGCAGGCATGCGTGAGCGTGTTTGATAGGAGTGAATGGAGACAAATGGTTTTTAATACTTGACGTGCTGTTGGAGTGTGAGCAAAGTAACATTTATGAAGGGATTCAGGGAAACCGGCAGGCCGGACTTGAGTCCTGGAGATGGGAAGTACAGTGCCTGCACTCTGAAGGAGGGGTGTTAATGTTGCAGTTTAAAAACTGTAGTGTAAAGCACCCTTCTGGCAAGACAGTGATGGAGTGAATGATGGTGAAAGTTTTTCTTTTTCGGGCCACCCTGCCTTGGTGGGAATCGGCCGGTGTGATAATAAAAAAAAAAAATAAAATATATATATATATATGTAGATATATATATATATATATATATATATATATATATATATATATGTAGATATATATATATATATATATATATTTATATATATATATATATTATATATATATATACATTATATATATATATATATATATATATATATAAATATATATATATAATATAGAAATATATATATAAATAAATATATAAATATATATATAAATATATAAATATGTATATATAAATACAGTGGACCCCCGCTTAACGATCACCCCCAAATGCGACCAATTATGTAAGTGTATTTATGTAAGTGCGTTTGTACGTGTATGTTTGGGGGTCTGAAATGGACTAATCTACTTCACAATATTCCTTATGGGAAAAAATTCGGTCAGTACTGGCACCTGAACATACTTCTGGAATGAAAAAAGTTCGTTAACCGGGGGTCCACTGTATATATATATAATGTATATATATACAGTGGACCCCCGCATAACGATCACCTTCGAATGCGACCAATTATGTAAGTGTATTTATGTAAGTGCGTTTGTACGTGTATGTTTGGGGGTCTGAAATGGACTAATCTTCTTCACAATATTCCTTAGGGGAACAAATTCGGTCAGTACTGGCACCTGAACATACTTCTGGAGTGAAAAAATATCGTTAACCGGGGGTCCACTGTATATATATATATATATATATATATATATATATATATATATATATTAATATATATATATATATATATATAGTATATATATATATATATATATATATATATATATATATATATATATATATATATATATATATACAGTGGACCCCCGCATAACGGACGCCTTGCATAGCGGACAATCCGCATAGCGGACGCTTTGATCGCTAAAATTTTGCCCTGCATAGCGCCCAAAAACCCGCTCAGCGGCCTTCGTCCGAGACGCGTCCAATGTGCGGTCTGAGCCAGCCTCATATGTTCCGCCAGTGGCATTGTTTACCAGTTAGCCTCCGCGGTAACATTCAAGCATACAATCGGAATATTTCGTATTATTACAGTGTTTTCGGTGCTGTTTCTGGAAAATAAGTGACCATGGGCCCCAAGAAAGCTTCTAGTTCCAACCCTACAGCAATAAGGGTTAGAATTCCTATAGAAATGAAGAAAGAGATCATTGATAAGTATGAAAGTGGAGTGCGTATCACCGACCTGGTCAGGTTGTACAAGAAACCCAAATCAACCATCTCTTCTATTGTGGGCAAGAAAACGGCAATCAAGGAAGCTGTTCTTGCCAAAGGTTTAACTGTGTTTTCGAAACAAAGATCGCAAGTGATGGAAGATGTTGAGAGACTCTTATTGGTGTGGATAAATGAAAAACAGCTAGCAGGAGATAGCGTCTCTCAAGCGATCATATGTGAAAAGGCTAGGAAGTTGCATGAGGATTTAATTAAAAAAAGGCCTGCAACTAGTGATGATGTGAGTGAATTTAAGGCCAGCAAAGGTTGGTTTGAGAGATTTAAGAAGCGTAGTGGCATACATAGTGTGATACGGCATGGTGAGGCTGCCAGTTCGGACCACAAAGCGGCTGAAAAATATGTGCAGGAATTCAAGGAGTACATAGAAACTGAAGGACTGAAACCTGAACAAGTGTTTAATTGTGATGAAACAGGCCTGTTCTGGAAGAAAATGCCAAGCAGGACCTACATTACTCAGGAGGAAAAGGCACTCCCAGGACATAAGCCTATGAAAGACAGGCTTACTTTGTTGATGTGTGCCAATGCTAGTGGTGATTGCAAAGTTAAGCCTTTATTAGTGTATCACTCTGAAACTCCCAGAGCGTTCAGGCAAAAGAATGTCCTCAAGGATAATTTGTGTGTGCTGTGGAGGGCAAACAGTAAGGCATGGGTCACTAGGGAATTTTTCTATAACTGGTTACACCATGCATTTGCCCCCAATGTGAAAGATTACCTAACTGAAAAGAAATTAGAACTTAAGTGCCTCCTGGTGTTAGACAATGCCCCTGGTCATCCTACAGACGTGGCAGAGCGACTTTATGGGGACATGAGCTTCATTAAGGTGAAGTTTTTGCCTCCTAATACCACTCCTCTCCTGCAGCCCATGGACCAGCAGGTCATTTCCAACTTCAAGAAACTGTACACAAAAGCTATGTTTCAAAAGTGCTTTGAAGTGACCACAGACACTCGATTGACTCTAAAAGAGTTTTGGAAGGATCACTTTAATATCCTCAATTGTGTAAACCTTATAGGTAAGGCTTGGGAGGGAGTGACTAAGAGAACCTTGAACTCTGCTTGGAAGAAACTGTGGCCAGAATGTGTAGACAAAAGGGATTTTGAAGGGTTTGAGGCTAACCCTGAGAGGAGTATACCAGTTGAGGAATCAATTGTGGCATTGGGGAAGTCCTTGGGGTTGGAGGTTAGTGGGGATGATGTGGAAGAGTTGGTGGAGGAGGACAATGAAGAACTAACCACTGATGAGCTGATAGATCAACTTCAAGAGCAAGAGGCCAGACCTGGGGAAACTGGTTCAAAGGAGGGGAGAGAGAAATTGAAGGAATTGCCTACTTCAAAGATTAAGGAAATGTGTGCAAAATGGCTTGAAGTGCAAACCTTTTTTGATGAAAATCACCCTCACACAGCTATTGCAAGCCGTGCTGGTGACTGTTACAATGACAATGTTGTGAACCACTTTAGACAAATCATAAAGGAACGAGAGGTACAGGCCACTATGGACAGATATGTTGTGCGAAAGAAGTCCAGTGACTCTGAAGCTGGTCCTAGTGGCATTAAAAGAAGAAGGGAAGTAACCCCAGAAAAGGACTTGCCTCCTCAAGTCTTAATGGAAGGGGATTCCCCTTCTAAACACTAACACTCTCTCTCCCCTCCTCCCATCCCATCAATCATCACCAGATCTTCAATAAAAGTAAGTGTCATGTAATTGTGCATGCCTTTTTCAGTTTGTGTGTACTAAAATTAACATTTTTTTGTGGTAAAAAAATTTTTTTTTCATACTTTTGGGTGTCTTGCACGGATTAATTTTATTTCCATTATTTCTTATGGGGAAAATTCATTCACATAGCGAACATTTCGCATAACAGCCAGCCCTCTTGCACGGATTAAGGTCGCTATGCGGGGGTCCACTGTAGTAATATTTAGTGAAGGGATTCAGGGAAACCGGTTATTTTCATATAGTCGGACTTGAGTCCTGGAAATGGGAAGTACAATGCCTGCACTTTAAAGGAGGGGTTTGGGATATTGGCAGTTTGGAGGGATATGTTGTGTATCTCTATACGTATATGCTTCTAAACTGTTATATTCTGAGCACCTCTGCAAAAGCAGTGATAATGTGTGAGTGTGGTGAAAGTGTTGAATGATGATGAAAGTATTTTCTTTTTGGGGATTTTCTTTCTTTTTTTTGGGTCACCCTGCCTCGGTGGGAGACGACCGACTTGTTGAAAAAAAAAAAAAAAAATATATATATATATATATATATATATATATATATATATATATATATATTTTTTATTTTTTATTATCACACCGGCCGATTCCCACCAAGGCAGGGTGGCCCGAAAAAGAAAAACTTTCACCATCATTCACTCCATCACTGTCTTGCCAGAAGGGTGCTTTACACTACAGTTTTTAAACTGCAACATTAACACCCCTCCTTCAGAGTGCAGGCACTGTACTTCCCATCTCCAGGACTCAAGTCCGGCCTGCCGGTTTCCCTGAATCCCTTCATAAATGTTACTTTGCTCACACTCCAACAGCACGTCAAGTATTAAAAACCATTTGTCTCCATTCACTCCTATCAAACACGCTCACGCATGCCTGCTGGAAGTCCAAGCCCCTCGCACACAAAACCTCCTTTACCCCCTCCCTCCAACCCTTCCTAGGCCGACCCCTACCCCGCCTTCCTTCCACTACAGACTGATACACTCTTGAAGTCATTCTGTTTCGCTCCATTCTCTCTACATGTCCGAACCACCTCAACAACCCTTCCTCAGCCCTCTGGACAACAGTTTTGGTAATCCCACACCTCCTCCTAACTTCCAAACTACGAATTCTCTGCATTATATTCACACCACACATTGCCCTCAGACATGACATCTCCACTGCCTCCAGCCTTCTCCTCGCTGCAACATTCATCACCCACGCTTCACACCCATATAAGAGCGTTGGTAAAACTATACTCTCATACATTCCCCTCTTTGCCTCCAAGGACAAAGTTCTTTGTCTCCACAGACTCCTAAGTGCACCACTCACTCTTTTTCCCTCATCAATTCTATGATTCACCTCATCTTTCATAGACCCATCCGCTGACACGTCCACTCCCAAATATCTGAATACGTTCACCTCCTCCATACTCTCTCCCTCCAATCTGATATTCAATCTTTCATCACCTAATCTTTTTGTTATCCTCATAACCTTACTCTTTCCTGTATTCACCTTTAATTTTCTTCTTTTGCACACCCTACCAAATTCATCCACCAATCTCTGCAACTTCTCTTCAGAATCTCCCAAGAGCACAGTGTCATCAGCAAAGAACAGCTGTGACAACTCCCACTTTGTGTGTGATTCTTTATCTTTTAACTCCACGCCTCTTGCCAAGACCCTCGCATTTACTTCTCTTACAACCCCATCTATAAATATATTAAACAACCACGGTGACATCACACATCCTTGTCTAAGGCCTACTTTTACTGGGAAAAAATTTCCCTCTTTCCTACATACTCTAACTTGAGCCTCACTATCCTCGTAAAAACTCTTCACTGCTTTCAGTAACCTACCTCCTACACCATACACTTGCAACATCTGCCACATTGCCCCCCTATCCACCCTGTCATACGCCTTTTCCAAATCCATAAATGCCACAAAGACCTCTTTAGCCTTATCTAAATACTGTTCACTTATATGTTTCACTGTAAACACCTGGTCCACACACCCCCTACCTTTCCTAAAGCCTCCTTGTTCATCTGCTATCCTATTCTCCGTCTTACTCTTAATTCTTTCAATTATAACTCTACCATACACTTTACCAGGTACACTCAACAGACTTATCCCCCTATAATTTTTGCACTCTCTTTTATCCCCTTTGCCTTTATACAAAGGAACTATGCATGCTCTCTGCCAATCCCTAGGTACCTTACCCTCTTCCATACATTTATTAAATAATTGCACCAACCACTCCAAAACTACATCCCCACCTGCTTTTAACATTTCTATCTTTATCCCATCAATCCCGGCTGCCTTACCCCCTTTCATTTTACCTACTGCCTCACGAACTTCCCCCACACTCACAACTGGCTCTTCCTCACTCCTACAAGATGTTATTCCTCCTTGCCCTATACACGAAATCACAGCTTCCCTATCTTCATCAACATTTAACAATTCCTCAAAATATTCCTTCCATCTTCCCAATACCTCTAACTCTCCATTTAATAACTCTCCTCTCCTATTTTTAACAGACAAATCCATTTGTTCTCTAGGCTTTCTTAACTTGTTAATCTCACTCCAAAACTTTTTCTTATTTTCAACAAAATTTGTTGATAACATCTCACCCACTCTCTCATTTGCTCTCTTTTTACATTGCTTCACCACTCTCTTAACTTCTCTCTTTTTCTCCATATACTCTTCCCTCCTTGCATCACTTCTACTTTGTAAAAATTTCTCATATGCTAACTTTTTCTCCCTTACTACTCTCTTTACATCATCATTCCACCAATCGCTCCTCTTCCCTCCTGCACCCACTTTCCTGTAACCACAAACTTCTGCTGAACACTCTAACACTACATTTTTAAACCTACCCCATACCTCTTCGACCCCATTGCCTATGCTCTCATTAGCCCATCTATCCTCCAATAGCTGTTTATATCTTACCCTAACTGCCTCCTCTTTTAGTTTATAAACCTTTACCTCTCTCTTCCCTGATGCTTCTATTCTCCTTGTATCCCATCTACCTTTTACTCTCAGTGTAGCTACAACTAGAAAGTGATCTGATATATCTGTGGCCCCTCTATAAACATGTACATCCTGAAGTCTACTCAACAGTCTTTTATCTACCAATACATAATCCAACAAACTACTGTCATTTCGCCCTACATCATATCGTGTATACTTATTTATCCTCTTTTTCTTAAAATATGTATTACCTATAACTAAACCCCTTTCTATACAAAGTTCAATCAAAGGGCTCCCATTATCATTTACACCTGGCACCCCAAACTTACCTACCACACCCTCTCTAAAAGTTTCTCCTACTTTAGCATTCAAGTCCCCTACCACAATTACTCTCTCACTTGGTTCAAAGGCTCCTATACATTCACTTAACATCTCCCAAAATCTCTCTCTCTCCTCTGCATTCCTCTCTTCTCCAGGTGCATACACGCTTATTATGACCCACTTCTCGCATCCAACCTTTACTTTAATCCACATAATTCTTGAATTTACACATTCATATTCTCTTTTCTCCTTCCATAACTGATCATTTAACATTACTGCTACCCCTTCCTTTGCTCTAACTCTCTCAGATACTCCAGATTTAATCCCATTTATTTCCCCCCACTGAAACTCTCCTACCCCCTTCAGCTTTGTTTCGCTTAGGGCCAGGACATCCAACTTCTTTTCATTCATAACATCAGCAATCATCTGTTTCTTGTCATCCGCACTACATCCACGCACATTTAAGCAACCCAGTTTTATAAAGTTTTTCTTCTTCTCTTTTTTAGTAATTGTATACAGGAGAAGGGGTTACTAGCCCATTGCTCCCGGCATTTTAGTCGCCTCATACGACACGCATGGCTTACGGAGGAAAGATTCTTTTCCACTTCCCCATGGACAATAGAAGAAATAAAAAAAGAACAAGAGCTATTTAGAAAAAGGAGAAAAACCTAGATGTATGTATATATATATATGCATGTGCGTGTCTATGAAGTGTGACCAAAGTGTAAGTAGGAGTAGCAAGATATCCCTGTTATCTTAGCGTGTTTATGAGACAGAAAAAGAAACCAGCAATCCTACCATCATGCAAAACAGTTACAGGTTTTTGTTTCACAGTCAGCTGGCAGGACGGTAGTACTTCCCTGGGTGGTTGCTGTCTACCAACCTACTACCTATTATATATATATATATATATATATATATATATATATATATATATATATATATGCATATGTATATATATATGCATATATATGCAAAACAACCACTGTGAAAGAGTAGTGAAAGTCCAAGCGCTTTCGTAACTACTCACATTGTCAAGGAACTATGAAAGTAATACATCAAAGGAGGGCAATTAAAGGGCTTGGACTACACCTCACAGTCAACCCCCACAACAAAGAAACACCTGACACGCGACAATGCCAAACTCATAAGAAAGGAGGAACACTGCAGTAGGTCCACTGGTCCAACTAGACAGGTCCTCACGACATCCCACTAACAAAATATTCTACCCAAGAAATAAGGTTTATTATTTGTCCAATGTATTATTAAACTAACTAAATTTTATTAATTATAAACGAGTCTAATTTATATAAACCTAAGGAAATATTCATATTATTTTCAAAACTGCTTTTTATGAAACAAGATTCAATTATATTTCTGTCAACCATGGAATTGCTTGATACAACTTTCTCAACTTTTTGAAAATCAATTGGATGGTTAAAATTTCTCACATGAATAAATAGAGCATTGGAATTTTATCCAGTTCTAATGCTATATTTATGCTGTTTGAATCTAAGTTCGAGATTTTTACCAGTTTGAACGTAATAAACTTTATCGCAAATTTTACAAGGCTTCTTATAGACACGTCCATCAGCATTTTGGGGGGAATTCTTTATCAAAAGTTTTTTTACTGTATCAAGATTTTTAAATACAACTTTAATATTAAAAGTCTTAAGAAGAGAAGGCATATCAACCAAGTTTTCATGGTAAGGGAGAACCAACATATTTTTAGTTGAATAAGGTTGGTTGTCCCTTTTTGGGTTGTAAAAAGTATTTCTAGCAATTTTAAATGATTTATCAATTACATTTCTCGGGTATTTCAGATCAATGGCTATTTCATAAATATGTAAAGCTCTCAAAAACATTGATGAGAAAACAGACAGTTTAACTCTATCTTGATGGGAAGAATAATAGTGTACATAGGAACAGTTATTTGTAGGTTTTCTGTAAATTTTAAATTTGAATTCATTATTACTCTTAATAATTAAAACATCTAGAAAAGGCAATGAGTTATTTTCCACAAACTCAACAGTAAAATTTATAGAATGGGCTAAGCTATTTAATTTGCCCAGGAAATGGTGTATATCTACATTCTTGGGCATAAGACATAAAATATCATCAACATATCTGAACCATTTTGCTCTATTAGGGAGGATTGTGTTAAGCAATCTTGTTTCAAAAGATTCCATGTATAGATTACTAAGAACAGGTGAAAGAGGATTTCCCATTGCCATACCAAATTTCTGAGTGTAAAACTTATCATTAAATACAAATTTTGCATCAGCAATGCAAAGTTTAATAAGTTTAATGATGGTAGGAACTGGCAATGGTAAATCATAATTAACGAGTTCTTCAAATAAGAAACATAATAAATCATCAACAGGAACTTTTGTAAGCAAAAAAGTAACATCAAAACTAACCATGTTAAAATCATTTAAGTCAGTCAAGGAGCTTAATTTATCAACTAAATCTAAAACTAAATCTTAATTTATCAACTAAATCTAAATGCAGTGTTCCTCTTTTCTTATGAGTCACGTATTGTCACACATCAGGTGTTTCTTTGTTGTGGGGGTTGACTGTGAGGTGTAGTCTAAGCCTTTTAATTGCCTTCCTTTGATGTATTACTTTCATAGTTCCTTGGAATTTCACTACTCTTTCATAGTGGTTGTTTTGCATATTTTAAAATCACCTGTTTACTGTGATCTTATTGCATGTGTATATATATATATATAATATATATATATATATATATATATATATATATATATATATATATATATATATATATATATATATATATATATATATATATATATATATATATATATATATATATATATATATAATCAAGGAACTATGATAGTTCCTTGATAATGTGAGTAGTCACGAAAGCGCTTGGAATTTCTCAAGTCTTTCACAGTGGTTGTTTTGCATATTCTGAAATCACCTGTTTACTGTGATCTTATTGCATATATATATTTATATATATATATATATATATATATATACAGTGGACCCCCGGTTCGCGATATTAATCCGTTCCTGAGAGCTCATCGTAAACCAAAAATATCGGTAAGCGAATGAATTTTCCCCATAAGAAATAATGGAAATCAAATTAATCCGTGCAAGACGCCCAAAAGTATGAAAAAAAAAACTTTTACCACATGAAATATCAAGTTTAATGCACACAAACTGAAGAAGACATGCACAATTTGTAGTATGTACTCTACTAACAATAGAATACATGACACTTACCTTTAATGAAGATCTGGTGATGATTGATGGGATGGGAGGAGGGGAGAGTGTCGAAGTTGTTAATGTTTAGAAGGGGAATCCCCTTCCAATAGGACTTGAGGTAGCAAGTCCTTTTCTGGGGTTACTTCCCTTCTTTTAATGCCACTAGGACCAGCTTGAGAGTCACTGGCAGCCTCACCATGCCTAATCACACTATGTATGCCACTACGATTCTTAAATCTTTCAAACCAACCTTTGCTAGCCTTAAATTCACCCACATCACCACTAGTTGCAGGCAATTTCTTTACCAAATCGTCATGCAACTGCCTAGCCTTTTCACAAATGATCACTTGAGAGATGCTATTTTCTGCTATCTGTTTTTCATTTATCCACACCAATAACAGTCTCAACATCTTCTAACACTTGCGGTCGCTGTTTTGTAATCAAAGTTGCACCTTTTGCAACAACAGCTTCCTTGATTGCCGTTTTCCTGGTCACTATAGTAGAGATGGTTGATTGGGGTTTTGTATACAACCTGGCCAGCTCCGACACACACACTCCACTTTCATACTTTGCAATTATCTCATTCTTCATTTCAATAGTCATTAGCACCCTTTTTCTCAAAGGGTTGGCACTGGAAGCTTTCTTGGGGCCCATGGTGACTTATTTTGCAGAAACAAGCACCAAATACACTGTGATAATATGGAATGTACCGAATGTATCTTTAGATGCGAGCACACTGGCTGGCTTGTAAACACTGGCACACACATGGACACGTCTCGGATGATTCGTATACCGGGTTTCTAACGGGAACCGAGGCAAAATTTTTGCGTTAGAATGTATCGCATACCGGATTTATCGGATACTGATGGCATCACGAACCGGGGGTCCAATGTATATGTGTAGTATATATATATATATATATATATATATATATATATATATATATATATATATATATATATATATATATATATATATATATATATATATATATATTTACATACATACAGTGGACCCCCGCATAACACTATTAATCCATTCCTGAGAGCTTAATGTTATGAGAAATTATTGTTATACGAATTAATTTTCCCCATAAGAAATAATGGAAATCAAATTAATCCATGCAAGACACCCAAAAGTATGAAAAAAAAAAAATTACCACATGAAATATTAATTTTAATACACACAAACTTAAGAAAACATGCACAGTTACATGACACTTACCTTTATTGAAGATCTGGTGATGATTGATGGGATGGGAGGAGGGGAGACTGGATGGTTTTAGTGTTTAGAAGGGGAATCCTCTTCCATTAGGACTTGAGGTGTCAAGTCCTTTTCCGGGGTTGCTTCCCTTCTTTTAATGCCACTAGGACTAGCTTCAGAGTCGCTGGACTTCTGTCGCACAACATATCTGTCCATAGTGGCCTGTACCTCTCGCTCCTTTATGACTTTCCTAAAGTGTTTCACAACAGTGTCAATGTAATAGTCACCAGCACGGCTTGCAATAGCTGTCTGAGGGTGATTTTCATCTATGAAGGTTTGCACTTCAAGCCACTTTGCACAGATTTCTTTAATCTTTGAAGTAGGCAACTTCTTCAGTTTCTCTCTCCCTTCCTCCGAAGCAATTTCCTCGGGTGTGGCCTCTTGCTGTTGAAGTTGATCTTGCAGCTCATCAGTGGTTAGTTCTTTATTGTCCTCCTCCACCAACTCTTCCACATCCTCCCCACTAACCTCCAACCCCAAGGACTTCCTCAATGCCACAATTGATTCCTCAACTGGCATAGGATTCTCAGGGTTAGCCTCAAATCCTTCAGAATCCCTTTGGTCTACACATTCTGGCCACAGTTTCTTCCAAGCAGAGTTCAAGGTCCTCTTAGTCACTCCCTCCCAAGCCTTACCTATAAGGTTTACACAATTGAGGATATTAAAGTGCTCTCTCCAAAACTCTCTTAGAGTCAATTGAGTTTCTGAGGTCACTACAAAGCACCTTTCAAACAGAGCTTTTGTGTACAGTTTTTTGAAGTTTGCAATAACCTGCTGGTCCATGGGCTGCAGGAGAGGAGTGGTATTAGGAGGCAAAAACTTGACCTTAATGAAGCTCATGTCCCCACAAAGTCGCTCTGTCAAGTCTGTAGGATGACCAGGGGCATTGTCTAACACCAGGAGGCACTTAAGGTCTAATTTCTTTTCAGTTAGGTAATTTTTCACAGTGGGGGCAAATGCTTGGTGTAACCAGTCATAGAAAAAGTCCCTAGTGACCCATGCCTTATTGTTTGCCCTCCACAGCACACACAAATTAGCCTTAAGGATATTCTTTTGCCTGAACGCTCTGGGAGTTTCAGAGTGATACACTAATAAAGGCTTCACTTTGCAATCACCACTAGCATTGGCACACATGAGAAGAGTAAGCATGTCTTTCATAGGCTTATGTTCTGGGAGTGCCTTTTCCTCCTGAGTAATGTAGGTCCTGCTTGGCATTTTCTTCCAAAACAGGCCTGTTTTGTCACAATTAAACACTTGTTCAGGTTTCAGTCCTTCACTGTCTATGTACTCATTGAATTCATGCACATATTTTTCAGCTGCTTTTTGGTCCGAACTGGCAGCCTCACCATGCCGTATCACACTATGTATGCCACTACGCCTCTTAAATCTCGTGCAACTTCCTAGCCTTTTCACTTATGATCGCTTGAGAGATGCTGTTGCCTGCTATCTGTTTTTCATTTATCCACGCCAATAACAGTCTCTCAACATCATCTATCACTTGCGATCTCTGTTTCAAAAGCACAGTTAAACCTTTGGCAAGAACAGCTTCCTTGATTGCCGTTCTCTTGAACACAATAGAAGCGATGGTTGATTGGGGTTTACTATACAACCTGGCCAGCTCGGAGACACGCACTCCACTTTCAAACATAGCAATGATCTCTTTCTTCATTTCCATAGTAATTCTCACCCTTATTCCTGTAGGGTTGGCACTAGAAGCTTTCTTGGGGCCCATGGTCAATTATTTTTCAGGTGAAATCACTATAAAAAGGCTGTAATAAAATGAAATGTTCCGATTGTATGCTTCAATGTTACCGCGGAGGCTGGCTTGTAAACAATGTCACTGGCAGAACAAGTGAGGCTGGCTCAGGCCGCATGGACATGTCTCGGATGAATCGCGTTGAGCGAATTTTTTAGCACTATGCAAGGCAAAATTTTAGCGATAAATTGTACCGCTATGCGGATTTAACACTATGCGATGCCAATGTTATGCGGGGGTCCACTGTATGTATGTATGTGTATATATATATATATATATATATATATATATATATATATATATATATATATATATATATATATATATATATACAGGAGGGCCCCGCTTTACGGCGTTCCGCTTTACGGCGTTCCGCTAATACGGACATTTCAAATTATGACCAAAACTCACTATACGGCTCCCCCCACCTGACTTTCTAATACGGTCACCGTGCCCCACCCTGTTTGTTTACATTCTCCATGAGCTCAGTAAGCACTAAGTCTCTCCATTTTGTCTGGAAACTCCAAAATTTCAAATGTTTTTAAAAGTT
Organism: Cherax quadricarinatus; assembly: GCF_038502225.1. NCBI lineage: Eukaryota > Metazoa > Arthropoda > Malacostraca > Decapoda > Parastacidae > Cherax > Cherax quadricarinatus. The sequence continues at coordinate 36,668,715 of NC_091311.1, read as the reverse complement.
ATTTCATATTTTATATATACTCTGATAATTATACTTATGTATACCTGTACCTAAATAAACTTACATACATCGAGTCATTTAAATGTCGTATATTACGTTAATATACACATTTTCATTAATCCATCCATGATATTTTTTTCAAAATTATATAATAAACACGATGCATAACATATAAATAAGATAAATACACCCCACAGTAGAATAAATAAACAAATGTGAGATGTGAGCAGACGACTTGCACAAGTGGTGATAATAACAATACTGAGTCTCATTAAATGTCGTATATTACGGTAATATACACATTTTCATTAATCCATCCATGATATTTTTTTCAAAATTATATAATAAACACGATGCATAACATATAAATAAGATAAATACACCCCACAGTAGAATAAATAAACAAATGTGAGATGTCGTAGCAGACGACTTGCACAAGTGGTGATAATAACAATACTGAGTCTCATTAAATGTCGTATATTACGGTAATATACACATTTTCATTAATCCATCCATGATATTTTTTTCAAAATCATATAATAAACACGATGCATAACATATAAATAAGATAAATACACCCCACAGTAGAATAAATAAACAAATGTGAGATGTCGTAGCAGACGACTTGCACAAGTGGTGATAATAACAATACCGAGTCTCATTAAATGTCGTATATTACGGTAATATACACATTTTCATTAATCCATCCATGATATTTTTTCAAAATTATATAATAAACACGATACATAACATAAAAAGATGATAAATACACCCCACAATAGAATAAATAAACATAAATATAAGATGTGGGAGCCACATAACTTGTACAAGTGACGCCAAGAATAACATTTTCTCTAATCTAACATAAGAGTAAATGTGTTACTGGGGGTAACTGTAGAAAATTATTCCTTTCGTATGTATGTAAGTAAGTTTATTCAGGTATACACAAATACAGTTACATAGATTATCATACATAACAACATACGTGTAGAGAACCTAGGATAACCCAAAAAAGTCAGTGTGACTTATTTCCATTGCCTTCACTCAGAGCTTCATTTCTTCTCAAAATGATGTTACATGAGAATGGGAGTGTTCTTCTTTATTAATTCTACCGTATCAATGTAGAGACAACCTGTACACAATGTAACTTGTACACAAACCAGACGTGTACACTTCGTTTGTTTACAAAACTTACCTTCCCCTGGTTTGTTTACATAACTGCGCCTGCCCCCTCTCATGTATTCATTCTTTCTCTCTCTCATTTATTCGTTTTATCTCATTTACTTACTCCTGACCCTACATTAAGACTACAAATATTTTAAGGTAAGTAATGAGTGAACTGTATATACATTTTATCGCTCTGGGGTGGCCTGGTGAGGCTATTACAATACATACCACACTTGATTTCTTACAATAAATACTACTTGTCTCACCCTAGATTAAGACTATAAATATTTTAAGGTAAGTAATGAGTGCACTATGTGTGTATTGTACCTTTTTATTGTTTTTTGATGCCTGGTTCTATTGCTAACTTAATATATGTTAATGTAAACTTGTTATCTAGTGTTTGTATGCATTTATAAGTGGAAAAAAAGGGTGTTCCACTTTACGGCGATTTCCGCTTTACGGCGGTAGCCTGGAACCTAACCCGCCGTATAAGTGGGGCCCTACTGTATATATGTATATATATATGTATATATATATGTATATATATATGTATATATATATGTATATATATATGCATATGCATATGCATATGCAAAACAACCACTCTGAAAGAATAGAGAAATTCCAAGCACTTTCGTGACTACTCACATTATCAAGGAACTATGAAAGTGAAGCATCCAAGGAAGCTATATAAGGGGTCGGCCAGCACCTCACTATCAGATCCCACAACGGTTAAACACGTGACGCGCGGCGAGCCAACTTGGATAGGTCCTTTGCAAAACTCACCCCCAAGCTATTTATTTGTCCAGTGTATTATTAAATTCTACCCAAATTCTATTAATTATAAATGGATCTAATTTATATAAACCAAAGGAAATATTCATATTATTGTCAAAACTGCTTTTTATGAAACAAGATTCAATTATATTCCTGTCGACCATGGACTTACTTGATACTGCTTTCTCAACTTTTTGAAAATCAATTGGATGGTTAAAATCTCTTACATGAATAAATAGAGCATTGTGGGATCTGATAGTGAGGTGCTGGCCGACCCCTTATATAGCTTCCTTGGATGCTTCACTTTCATAGTTCCTTGATAATGTGAGTAGTCACGAAAGCGCTTGGAATTTCTCTATTCTTTCAGAGTGGTTGTTTTGCATATTTTGAAATCACCTGTTTACTGTGATCTTATTGCATATATATATATATATATATATATATATATATATATATATATATATACATATATATATATAATTAATAGAATTTGGGTAGAATTTAATAATACACTGGACAAATAAATAGCTTGGGGGTGAGTTTTGCAAAGGACCTATCCAAGTTGGCTCGCCGCGCGTCACGTGTTTAACCATTGTGGGATCTGATAGTGAGGTGCTGGCCGACCCCTTATATAGCTTCCTTGGATGCTTCACTTTCATAGTTCCTTGATAATGTGAGTAGTCACGAAAGCGCTTGGAATTTCTCTATTCTTTCAGAGTGGTTGTTTTGCATATATATATATATATATGTATATATATATATATATATATATATATATATATATATATATACATATATATACATACATACATACATACATACATACATACATACATACATACATACACACATACACACACACACACACACACACACACACACACACACACACACACACACACACACACACACAGTGGAACCTCAGCTTACGAATGCCCCACCATGCGAATTTTTCAGCATACGAACAGTCACTTGATCGATTTTTTGCTTCTGGATACGAACAAAATTTCAGGATGCGAACTTCCCCATCAAGGGAGGTTTCTTGGTGAGGGGTTCTTGATCAAGGGAATTGGATCTGTGCTCCACTTCCCTAAATTAATAATAATAATTATTATAATTATAATAATTATTATAATACATATGTACTACTACTAATAATACACTGCAGCAGGCCTGTTGGCCCATACTAGGCAGGTCCTTCACAATCCATCCTACTAACAGAATATTTGCCCAACTCAGTTTTCAATGCTACCCAAGCAATTAGCTTTGATAATTCTATATACTCATGTGCAGGTCCCACTCACATCCAACCCCTCTCACTCATGTAATTATCCAACACAAATTTGAAACTACCCAAGGTTTCAGCCTCAATAACCATACTAGGCCGATTGTGCCACTCGTCAACATAAGAACATAAGAAAGGAGGAACACTGCAGCAGGACTGTTGGCCCATTTTTGGCAGGTCCTTCACAAATCCAGCCTACTAACAGAATAAACGCTACCCAAGCAATAAGCTTTAATAATCCTATTTACTCACGGGCAAGTCCCCACTCAAATCCAACCTCTCTCACTCGTGTATTTATCCAACCTAAATTTGAAACTACCCAAGGTTTTAGCTTTGATAGAACCTTGGGTAGCTTTAAAAAGAGATTGGACAAATATATGTATAAGTGGGAGGGGATGAGTATGACTGGTGTCATGGGTACATAATAACATTAGAAAGGAGGAACACTGCAGTAGGCCTCTTGGCTCATTCTAGGCAGGTCCTTCACAAATCCAACCCACTAACAGAATAAACGTATCCAAGCAATAATTATTATTATTATAATCAGAAAAGAAGTGCTAAGCCACAAGGACTATACAGATCCAAGCAATAAGCATTGACAATTCTCTTTACTCATCTTGACTGTGTGCTAATGGAGCTACAGGAAGCTGACATCGAAGAAATGCTGAACACTGACAATGTTAGTTAGTTTAATATGTTTATTATGCACCCCATACCCATCCTGTGGGCGGTAGTCAAAAGATTACAGAGGTACATAATTGGTCCAGGGACTGGACTCCAAAGTTTTGATAGCTGAGCAAGTTACAGAGGTAATGAACTCACAATTTACAAAGGTAATGAACTCACAATTTACAAAGGTAATGAACTCACAATTTACAAAGGTAATGAACTCCAGGTAAGTCTGGTCACAATCATGACAAGTTACAAAGGTATTTACAGATTACAGAGGTACGTAATGGGTCCAGGGACTGGGCCCCCAAAGTTTTGATAGCTTAACTAGGTACAAAGGTAATGAGCTCACAAGTTACAAAGGTAATGAATTCTGTAGAATGGTTACTTACGTTTATACTTTGGCTACAATCATGAACAAATTATAGAGTAATGAGCAATTCACACTTCCACACCCGGTCACAACTGTAATGAGTTATTGGTGCAAATATTGATTGTTGAGTCACACACACCACACACACACACACACACACACACACACACACACACACACACACACACACACACACACACACACACACACACACACACACACACACACACACACACACACACACACACACACACTTACACTTACACTTTAGTTTAATATCTTTATGCACCCCATACCCATCCTGTGGGCGGTAGTCAAAAGATTACAAAGGTACATAATGGGTCCAGTGACTGGACCCCAAAGTTATGATAGCTGAACTAGTTACAAAGGTAATGAACTCCAGGTAGATCTGGTCACTAATCATGGCAAGTTACAGAGGTAATGAATCAGCTTCACTCCTATACATGGTTACAGTCATGAACAAATTACAAAGTAATGAACCACTGATACGTCCACACCTGGTCACAATTGTAATGAGTTATAAATACAAATATTAAGTGGATCATACACCCACACTAGTGCGCACGCGCACATACACACACGAGGGCGCACGCACGGACATGTGCACACGAGCGTACAAATATATGCATACACACAAGGACGCACACCCACACACACACACCCACACACACACACACCAACACCCTCACACACACCCACACACACACCCTCACACACACCCACACACACACACCCACACACACCCACACACACACACCCACACACACACACACACACCCACAATGATGCACCTGTTTTGCATTCCTTGAGTGATGGTGAAATTAGATGAACTGTGATATAGTATAAATAAGCTGTAGCGTTGATATTAGCATCATACTGAAGCATCATACTGTATTTTGTCGTGCCTCCTAAGAGCAGGGATTCCGCTGGAATGGATTAATGCCATTTCAGTTAATTTAAATGAGGAAAATTGACTCAGCATACGAACAAATCGGGATACGAATGAGGTCACGGAACGGATTAAATTCGTAAGCCGAGGTTCCACTGTATATGTATATATGTTATATTATATAATACACACACACACTTACCTGGATAATCTGTCATTTAAAGAATCAGAACTAAAACATTAAAATATTTGAATTGCTAAGTTATAAGAAATTAATGAGTTAAAAGAATAAGAATAAAGAATAAAATTTTATATCTTTGCAAAGGTTACAATGTGTAATTAAAATTTTGGTTTGATAAGTCAAAGAAAGCCACTATCATGCCAGGGCATTTTGGGCAGACTAATCCTAGTACAGGTACCATCTGACTTACGACTAAGCTTGGTTCCGACCAACCGGTCTTAAGTCAAAATGAACGTAAGTCAAACCTTACTACTGAATATCAGTATCACATTTTTGTAATGATTTTATATTATTGTTTTAGTTTGGTATTTAATTTTTTACTTTATTTTTATGCTTTTAGTACTGTAGTTTATACTGTATGGTTTAGGATAAACACTATATACAACACAAACAGTTGTTTATTTCCCAGAAATCTGGCATACAAAACACGGTCGTAAGTTGAGTGGTCGTATATCTAGTAGGTTGTAAGTCGGATGGTAGGTGTACATAATAACTACTTAAATCTAGACAAGATAAAAGTGGTTAACTTTTTAATAAATCTTTATTTAATCTTAATGCTAATGCAAGGTAGTCAAGGTGGATGTTTATAAGAATAATTATCTTGAAGTTGCATATAATAAAAACAGTATTACAATTAATGGTTCAAACAGTAATATTTCATGGATTGGCAGATGTTTAATAGACTAGAGGTCATATAATGTAATATTTTGGAGAGTTGCTTCAAACTGATTAGAAGTTGTTTAGGTTGGTTTGGTTAGTATTAAGAGACGAGATGATTTTTAAGCATAGTCCTAAATTTATATGTAGTCAGGGGATCCATTACTGGTTCAGGTAGTGAATTCCAGATCTTTGGGCCTTTATGTGCATTGCATTTTTGCAATGCACATTGCAAAACATTGCAAGACTAAGGTGATGTACCATGAATGAATTTGATTATTATACAGTAGACTCATATTCTGGGCAACTGCAATTTGCATTTTCAGTACCCTGCTACTGTATTTAAATTTTGTGCAGATTACTGTAAGGCATCAGTGAAAAGCTACTCTGATGTAGCACAAGACATTTCTCGTCTGTGTGGGGACCTGAGCAGCTGCTTAATCCTGTTGAGATTAATGTAATAGGTATATTTTGGAAGAAGTTGCTATCTAGAACTTCACAACAATAGACAAGAGAAAGTACACCTGAAAGGATCTAGTAACTTTCTTTTGTGCCTAACAATGTTTTATCACATGTAAATTAAATTATTTTTGTACTGCATAAAATAAAATAAATATTTGAATTTGTGTGCTAATGCATCAGGTGATTTTAGGTGCAAACCTATTCTTATTTATTACTCCAGAATCCCCATGTTTTAAATTCACCTTCTTATTTAGCAGTCTAACCAGACTGCATAGATGAGTGAGGCCTTGTTTAGTGACTGATTCAAGAATGATTTTATTACTGCAGTCATGATGTACCTGCACAGAAAGTAAAAAGCCTTTCATTCAAGGTTCTCTCTCTTCGTAATTCCTGTAGTCATCTTTAAGTTTGGAGGATGTGGACTCAAATGTGAGTACCAGATATATCTTAAAAATCCACTGGATTAAGGATTTATTAAGATATTTTGGTAACACTACAAAATCAGGGTGGTGCAGAAACTCCTCACAGCAGTGGATGGCAACTCAAGACACTGGCATAAATTTAACACTGTAAATACGTATAATAACTATTGGAAAAGTTGTAATCAAGAAGCATATTCTGGACCTTAGAACATTCTGAAATTGACTCTGGGAATCACTAAAGAAAAAGCCCTTGTGGCTTAGTGCTTCTTTTTGATTATAATAATAATAATCACTAAAGAAAACAAATGGTGTTAAATAAGAGTTGAATATAAACATTTGTGTTTTTCTTCCTCTTCAAGGGGGGCTCCTTGGCGTGGTGAAGAGGCTCTTGGTCTGAGGAATTAGCCCTGTCGGTCTTCTTCCTCAGACCGAACCTAATTACCCCCCATTCTCCCCTCCCCTATCCCATCCTCCCCATCCTCCCCTTTTTCCATTCCTCCTCCTCCTCCTCATCCCTCCCTTTTGCCCTTCCTCTTTTTAGCCTTCGTGATTTCTCTCACAGGCGCGCTAGTTCCTAGGTAGGGGAAAGGACACCGGGGTCCATCCCATTCCATTGAGGTTTCTTGGCGGTGGCGTAGTTTGCCGTGAAATCTGGATTGCCTAGGGATGTCCCGATCCCTCTCCGGTATCCCGGAGTAGCTTTGGGTGTCTTTTGGGTGACGGGTGTATCTCTGGAAGCCACCTTTCGGATTCCGGGGGTGGTGGCTGAAGGAGGTATGCTTTGTGGCGGATATCCGGCCGCCCTCTCTTTTGTCCACCGAGGTAGCTCGGCAGATGTGAGGTTGCTATCCCAGATTGCTGGTTTACTGGCATGAAGGGTAGGGTATGGCACGGGTTCCATGCTGCATCTGCGCTACTAGCGGTGTCGAGTCCTCTTGGGCGCGGAGGGAGATTTCCGGCCCTTTCATTCCTCCTGGGAACTATTCCTCCCCGCTCCCCCCTTTTTTTCTTCTTTTTTTTATTTTTATTTTCTTTTCTTCTTTCTTTTTTTTTCTTAAAAACAAAAAGCAAAGGAGTAACCTAACCATGGCAGCCCTAGTCCATGAAACCACTACCCCCGGGCCCCTTCTTGATACCGCACCCCATTCTGACCCTGCCTTGTGTTTAGACCACTCTTCGGACACTCCTGATGCCCCTGTACCTCTTGCTGGTGCTGTTTCCTCACCCGCTTCAGGTACCGGGGCTTCGACTGACTCCTTCGATTTGTCTGAACTCCGCTCTCCTTTGACTATGCTTCCGGCTTCTCCCTCTACGGTACGGCAATTTTCGAATCGCCCACCCATTTCATGCCGGACCAACTCCGGTCCTACTCCTAAACGCCAACGTCAATCTTCTGATGATGCTCCGTCGTTACCTTCCCATTCTACTCGGAAACGACCGACACGTCAAGCACTCCCTCTCCACGCTTAGTTTCGGACCACACAATGGACTAAATTCTTTACTTTAAGACCAACTTCTTCTTCTGCCTACCTTTCTGACCATAGTATTGCCAAAGCGCTCCTGCGTCATGTTGGCAGAGATATTTCATTTCACGCTCTCAAGAGCGGTACGCGCATCGTCACTGTCCAGAATGCTACCCAAGCTCATGATCTTTCTCTCCTTTCGAATATCGATACTACTCCTATCACTATTGAAAAACATCTTTCTCTCAATTCTTGTAGTGGTACTGTCATTCTGCCCCATACCATAGTCCAACAGAATTTCCAGTCATGTGGCAATGACATTTTTGAACAGCTGGAACTCCAGGATCTCCCAATCCTCAAAGTAGACACTTATGTCCTTCCTGCCCGGGGGCGGAGACATTACCCTTGCAATGTGGCTCGTTTAACTTTTGACAGCCGAGAACTCCCGTCCTCTGTATATGTCGCGGGACATCGGTTACAAGTTCGAAAGGTGATACCTACACCGCAACAATGTAGAAATTGCTGGCGTTTTGGTCACCCAGCGAAATATTGCAGATCTATGGCCGAATGCCCAGTCTGTGGTGCCGACGACCATTCTAATACATCTTGCAGTCAACCTCCGTCTTGCCTTAATTGTAATGAAGCTCACCCTTCGTACTCCCGCCGTTGCCAGGTCTACTTAAATGAACGTGAAATCCGTTGCCTCAAAGAGGCAGAAGGTCTCCCTTATGCTATGGCAGTTACTCATCTCCGCCTCCAAGGGAGACTACCCCGTGTTTCTTATTCTCGTGTTTCCAAACGTCCCCCCACTTCTGGGGTCCCATCTTCTGCAGCCTCCTCTGTTGTTACCCCTTCCATAGCCACTACGGCATCTAATCCTTTTGCTGTCCTTGGCTCTGACGTCCCGACTACAACTCAGTCTGTTCTCACATCTTCGCGTCCTTCCTCACAAGCCCCAGTATCGACAAGACCTCGTACGACACCTAATACCAATCGCCCCTCTACTCAGAAGTCCAAAAAATCCACATTGCTCAAATCTTCTTTGCCTCTTCCTTCCCTTCTTCCACCTCCACACTTTACCTTTCCAGTCTCTGTACCTAGTTCTTCCCCTCTCTCTGGCTCTATTACAAGTGTGGAGATTCACCCTCCTCCTCGTACTATGCCTTCCACCCCCGTCCCCTCCCAAGTTTCTCCCTCTTCTGTCACCTCCCAGGTTTCTGCCTCTTCTGTCCCCCCCCACACTTCATCTCCAGTCCCTTACACTTTTCCCTCCCCCTCTACTTTGGTACAGTCCATTACTGTCCCAATCTTTACTCACCTTCCTCCTCCTATCTACAGTATGGTATCCCATACATCTTTGAATTCAGAAACACTTGAAGCCATTTCAGAATATATTGCAGAGACTAAACCTTCAATGGACACTGATTCACTTCCTGTTCCTTCTCTTCCCTCTCCTCCATCTTCACAACCCCATTCTTCGCAACGCTCCGTTCCTTCGCTACTTGAACATCTTCCAATGCCACCACACGTTGACTTTTCTAACCCCTCTAGTCCGTAGGTGCCTTTACCTACAGATTCCTGATATTTTCTTCATCGCCAATCATGGCCTATTTACAGTGGAATATCCGCGGCCTCAGGGGTAATCGGGGTGAGCTTCAGATGTTGCTTTCCAGGTTTTCCCCTGTTGGTGCTTGCTTACAAGAACCAAAATTACACTCAGCTGTTTTCCAACCTATCTCAGGCTATAATTTATTGTATTCTTCGGATCCTTTCTCAGATGGGACCTTTAATGAAAGTGCCCTTCTTCTACGCAATGATATTCCGTACTGTCAACTATTTGTCCATACCTCGCTGCATTACACTGCAGCCCGTATCCACTTGAATAAGTGGTTTACAATATGTTCTTTATATCTCTCTCCTTCTCGAGCATTTTCTATCCCAGACTTTGCCTTTCTTGTTTCATCCTTACCACCACCACTTCTGTTACTTGGTGATTTTAATGCCCACCATTTCCTCTGGGGGGGATCTCATTGTGACTCACGTGGCATTCAGTTGGAGGCTTTTCTTGCCTCTCACCCCCTCCATGTTTTAAATACGGGTACTCCCACCCATTTTGATCCTCGTACTCATACTCTCTCTTGCATCGATCTATCAGTCTGCTCTTCCTCCACTGCACTAGACTTCACCTGGTCTGTTCTACCAGACTTACATGACAGCGATCATTTTCCGATCATTCTTACTTCTCCTTCCTATTCACCACCTTTCCGTAGCCCTCGCTGGCAATTTGATCGGGCAAATTGGGATCTTTACTCACACCTCACTGCTTTTAGTGAGGTTCCTTCTTCATCCTCCATTGATGAGCTCCTACACATCTTCTCGACATCAGTCTATACCGCAGCTTCTCATTCTATACCCCAAACCTCAGACAGGCATTCTCAGAAGTGCGTGCCTTGGTGGTCTCCTGCTTGTGCTCGTGCAGTATGTTTGAAACGTGCTGCATGGGGCAGGTACCGGTACAATAGAACCGCTGAGAGACTTGTTGATTTTAAGCAGAAGCGTGCGATCGCTCGCCGTGTCATCCGTGAAGCTAAACGCACTTGTTGGCGAGACTATGTTTCCACCATCACCTCTGCTTCTTCTATGAGTGCAGTCTGGAAAAAAGTTAGGAAATAGAGTGGTAAATACTCTCCTGACCCGGCTCCTGTTCTACGGGTCACTGGTGTTGATATAGCAAACCCTCTCGACGTTGCCATTGAACTTGGCACACATCTGGTCCGTATTTCCCGAGGGCTCCATCTATGCCCCTCGTTTCTTTCCTCAAAGTCTGCCAGAGAGTTAGTACCCTTGGACTTTTCTTCTCTCGGAGAAGAACAGTATAATGTGCCTTTTACACTTCAAGAACTGGAGGCAACGCTCTCAGCTTGCCGATCATCGGCAGCTGGGCCTGATGACATTCATATTCGTATGTTACAACATTTACATCGGTCAGCCCTTGTAGTCCTCTTACACCTCTTCAATCTTATTTGGGCACAAGGAGTTCTTCCCCAGCTGTGGAAATCTGCCATTGTTCTCCCTTTCCGCAAACCGGGTACTACAGGACATGATGCCTCCCACTATCGCCCCATCGCTCTTACAAGTGCAGTTTGCAAAGTGATGGAACGCCTCGTAAATCGACGTTTAATGTGGTATTTAGAGACTCACAACAGTCTCTCCGCTAGTCAATATGGCTTTCATAAAGGTCGTTCTACCATAGACCCCTTACTACGCTTGGATACGTATGTTCGTAATGCCTTTGCGAATAATCACTCAGTTATTGCCATATTTTTTGACCTTGAGAAGGCATATGATACAACTTGGAGGTACATAAATGAGTGTCTAACAAAAAAACGTCAAAACCTTCTGTTCAGGCTGAGAAAACTTAAACAGGAAAACAAAATACATCAGTGTTTCACGCGAGATGGGAAAATACTAGTAAGGAAAACATCAACAGGACAACAATATACCATCTCAAACGAACATGATTTCTCTACCTTCCTTAGAAAAGCTGACATTTCTGTAACAGATTAAATAAGTGCCCTTAATACATATATACGTGTGGTGCATATAGTGTACGTTACTATCATATTGTACATTATTATTTTTATTATTTTTCATCACTAGCTAATGCCAACTACCTCCAATACTCTATAACTTTCTTACTGCTATTAATTGCTCATAATTTTAAATTAAAAGTCAAATCTTACTCCAAATTAATAATATTCATTTTTTCTTACCTGTCCATTTAATTTTGTTTATCACTACTTGTTTTTTTAGTCACTTTACATTGTATATTCAATTAGTGTATATTCCAATTACTTTTTTGCAAGTACCAAAACTATCTTTTGCTAGCTAGTACCAACTACCTCATTTTTTTTACTTTTATTGTGCAATAAACTGCTCAATTTATCTAATATTACAAATCAGATCTTACTCCTAAACCAATATTATTTCATAGTGACCATCTGTCCATTTAACTTTGTTTACCATTACTTAATTTTAGTCCCTTATTTTAGCTTTATATAACTACCCTAGCTTATACATTCACAATTGTTAAAATAATCAAGGTGCTATTCTCAGGTGCTAAAGTAGAACAAGTTCACAATTTTGCATTATATTCCAAAGCTCATTTATTTTATAGTACTACCTACTATCATATTCCCAAGCTCCATTATTTGATCATCACTTTATTTGTACTAGTCCCTTTTATATTGTCTCCTTTATTTTAGCTTAAAAAAAAAAAAAAAAAAAAAAAAAAAAACTACCTTAGCTCATTATTTTACATTTGTTAAATAATTCAGGTGCTATTTTTTAGCTTAAGACTATTTACTTTGTTTTATACTTAATTCTAACTATAGATTCACTACAAATCTTATGATTACAAGCATTGATCCAGATACCAACCTCTTATTTAATGACTTAAATGAATCAAACAGTTACTGTAATTACTACACTGCAGAACAATCAAAGACACTTCTCAGTGCCAACAACAACATAACTATCTTTAACTACAATATCAGATCTTTAAGCAAGCATTACGATGACCTCATAGCATTACTAAATTCCTTACATGCCAATATGTCCATCATTACACTAACTGAAACCTGGCTAAAGCCTGATACTACAGATGTCTATACCATTCCTGGTTACACAGCCATACACAACTGTAGGCCAGACCAACAAGGGGGTGGCACAGCCATATACTACTCAGACCAACTAGAATGTATCACTAATACTTGCACAAGAGATGAACATGGGGAATATATAATAGCCAAATTCAAATCCAAATACCTACGAAAACCTCTCACATTGATAAACATCTACAGAGTTCCACAGTCAAACATTAGCCAATTTAGTCAAAACCTAGGAAGTATGATAACTGATGCACGCATGAACAAAGATCACTTACTACTCTCAGGTGACTTCAATATAAATCTCCTGCAAGACCAGGACCCACACGTTACTGAATTCACAAACACAATGAGTAACTGTATGTTGCTACCAACAGTAACAAAACCTACAAGAGTTACAGAGACTAGTGTTTCCCTACTTGACCACATCTGGACCAACACCATATCCCCTTTAAAATCAGGCATAATTACAGATAATACCACAGACCACTACCCTACTTTCCTCATAACAACTCTTGGTAAATTACCCCAAGACACTACTAAAGTCACCTTCAGACTTCACAATGAGGCAGCCATTAATAACTTCACAACAGCATTAGCAAACATTGATTGGCACACTGAGCTAGAAATCAATACAGATATTGACGAATGTATTAATAATTTTCTAAAAAAGACTCAATACCTCTATAACAAGCACTGCCCTAAAAAAACTAAGCAGATGACAGCTAAGAGACTGAACAGTCCCTGGCTAACACCCAGCATTCTCAAATCCATAAATACAAAACACCAATATGAAAAACAGTACAGAATGGGTCACATAACCAGAGACCAAACAAAACGTTACTCGTCAATCCTAACCAGCCTGATAAGAAGGGCAAAAAAATTGTATTATGAGAACAGATTATCCAACTTACGAGGTGATATAAAAAAGACCTGGAAAACCCTATCAGAAATTCTGGGAACAAAAAAGATATCACGAAATAGCGAAATAAAATTAGCAAAATCAGATGAACCCCAACTCCCACCAACAGAAACAGCAAACAGACTCAATGATTTCTTCTCCACTATAGGACAAAACCTTGCCAATAAAATCCCAAGCTCAGATACCCCACCAAATGACTACCTCACCGGCAACTACCCGAACACACTGTTCCTAGCTCCGACTAACCCATACGAAGTCTCCCTTATTATCAACGCACTAAAAAACAAGGCAGGAGATTTAAATACCTTACCACCCTTTATATACAAAAAAGTGTCACAAGTGCTATCACCAATCATTGCAACACTCTTTAACAAATCCATTGAATCCTCCACCTTCCCTACAGTACTCAAAATAGCAAGGGTCACCCCGATCCACAAAGGAGGAGACCAAACAGAGTTGAATAACTATAGGCCAATATCCAACTTACACCCTCTCTCAAAAATCTTCGAAAAATTAATTCATAAACGAATCTACTCCTACCTTATCTCCCAAAACATACTCAACCCCTGCCAATTTGGATTCAGGCCTAATAAAAATACTAATGATGCTATTATACACATGCTAGAACATATATACACTGCAATAGAGAAAAAAGAAGTCCCACTGGGGATCTTCATTGACTTACGTAAAGCTTTTGATACAGTTGACCATGACTTGCTCCACGTAAAATTATCACACTATGGTATAAGAGGGCACTCCCTCAACTACCTCAAGTCATACCTCAGCAACAGAAGCCAATATGTGTACGCAAATGGGGCAAACTCTTCTGCACAACCAATTACAGTTGGTGTCCCACAGGGAAGTGTCCTTGGCCCTCTTCTCTTTCTCCTATACATAAATGACCTACCAAATGCTTCTCAATTACTCAAACCCACACTATTTGCTGATGACACAACATACGTCTTCTCCCACCCGAGCCCAGTCACGCTAGCCAATACTGTAAATACCGAATTACAGAAAATATCTACCTGGATGAGTACTAACAAACTTACACTAAACATTGACAAAACCTACTTCATTCAGTTTGGTAACAGAGCTACAGATGTCCCTCTTAACATAATGATAAACGGATCACCTATCACAAAGCTAACAGAGGGAAAATTCTTAGGAATCCACCTTGATAATAGACTCAAATTTCATACACATATACAACAAATTTCTAAGAAAATTTCCAAGACTGTAGGCATACTATCGAAGATACGGTACTATGCTCCACAGTCAGCCCTCCTGGCCCTATATCACTCTCTTATTTACCCCTATCTCACCTATGGAATTTGTGCATGGGGCTCAACAACAAGTAACCATCTCAGACCACTAATTACCCAACAAAAGGCTGCAGTTAGAATGATAACAAATTCTCACTACAGGCAGCACACTCCACCAATATTCAATACACTCAACCTACTCACCATACAAAACATCCATACTTATTACTGCACCTATTACATACATAGAACACTCAACTCTGATATTAACCCTCCCCTCAAACATCTCCTTGCCAACCTCAACAGAACACATGACCATAACACAAGGCACAGATCACTCTTTGATATTCCTCGTGTCCATCTCACGCTATGCAAAAACTCAATGCACATAAAAGGCCCTAAAATCTGGAATTCATTACCTGTAAATATAAAAGAAACACTACCTGTTTATAAATTCAAGTCTCTTCTCAAAGATCACTTACTCACCCAAAACCAAATAAATACTGAATAACTGAACCTTATAAATTGTATATCTTAAATGTTTCTCACAATTATATCACATAAATGTTAAACCTAAAACCCAATCTAACTTTATTATTTTTTAAATTCACTACCTAACAGAATACTCCATTCTACTGAATTTACAACAATGCATGCAACCATATGACCTGTCTTTGTAATACTCACTTGTGCTTTATAGTAATCAGTTTACATTAATGTTTTTCACTGATTTCATCATTGCTTAGTTAATCTTAAGTTAATTTTAAGCCAGCCCGTAATGCTATGCATAGTATAAGTGGCTTTGGCATGCTGCTCTTATCTGTATTTTTTTTTGTACCTCTGTAAGTGTGCTCAAATTATAAATAAATAAATAAATAAATAAATAAATAATATTTTGGCCCAGGCCCATTCCTTAGGCCTCCGAGGCAATCTACCATCCTTCCTTAAGAACTTTTTAACTGACAGACATTTCCGTGTTCGAGTAAATAATGTTCTTTCCCCGGACTTCGTCCAAGCTGAAGGTGTCCCTCAGGGATGTGCTCTAAGCACAACACTTTTTCTCCTTGCTATAAATGATTTGGCCTCTGTTCTTCCACCCAATATTTGGTCATCACTCTATGTTGATGACTTCGCTATTGCTTGTGCAGGCGCTGACTGTCACCTTATTGCAGTTTCTCTCCAGCATGCGGTCGACCGTGTTTCCACTTGGGCCACCACACATGGGTTTAAATTTTCAAGTACCAAAACTCACCAAATTACTTTCACTAGACGCTCTGTTATCTCCGATCATCCTTTGTATCTCTATGGCTCCCGTATCCCCGAACGTGATACAGTCAGGTTTCTAGGCCTTCTCTTTGACCGTCGGTTAACCTGGAAACCTCACATTACCTCTCTGAAGGCAACTTGTCACAGCCGGCTAAACCTTCTTAAAACCCTTGCTCATCTTTCCTGGGGAGCTGATCGTCGAACTCTGCTTCGCCTACATTCAGCCCTCGTTTTATCGAAACGAGATTATGGTGACCAGATTTATTCCGCGGCCTCTCCTGCTACTCTCTCTAGCCTTAACTCTATCCATCACCAAGGCTTACGTTTGTGCCTTGGTGCTTTTCGCTCTTCCCCTGTTGAGAGCCTCTACAGAAGCAAATGTTCCATCCTTGTCTGATCGCCGTGATGCCCATTGCCTTCGTTACTATGTACGCTCTCACGATCTACACAATCCTTCCATTTATAGAATGGTCACCGATATTAGTAGACATTCTTTATTCGTTCGCCGCCCCTGTTTGCTCCGTCCCTTTTCTCTTCGCCTACTTTCACTCTTGTCTTCCCTTCAGTTACCACCTTTATATGTTCATGTAGCATCTCACTTTTCCCTACCCCCCTGGGAAGTTCCAGCTGTTCGGGTCTGTTCTTTCTCACTCCCTTGCTCGAAAGCTCAACTGCCTACGGTGGCTTCCCGCTCTCTTTTTCTTGATCACTTCCACTCCCATTCTCATGCCACCGCTGTGTACACAGATGGCTCTAAGTCTTCAGACGGCGTCGGATTCGCAGCAGTGTTTCCGGACAGCGTCGTACGAGGGCATTTACTATCTTCAGCTAGCATTTTTACTGCTGAACTGTATGCCATTCTTGCAGCACTTATTCGTATCGCATCTATGCCTGTGTCATCATTTGTAGTAGTCTCAGACTCCCTTAGTGCTCTACAGGCTATACGAAAATTTGATACATCTCATCCCCTAGTTCTCCGTATCCAACTTTGGCTACGCCGTATCTCTACCAAACATAAAGATATTGTTTTTTGTTGGGTCCCTGGTCATGTCGACGTACAGGGCAATGAACAGGCAGACACTGCTGCGCGGTCAGCAGTTTATGACCTACCAATTTCCTATCGAGGTGTTCCATTTCTGGACTATTTTGCTGCAATAGCTACCCACCTTCGCACCCGTTGGCAACAACGTTGGTCAACTCTGCTCGGTAACAAACTTCATTCTATTAAACCGAGCATAGGTTACTGGCCGTCTTCTTGTCATCAGTGCCGAGGTTGGGAGACCACTCTCTCCCGCCTTCGCATTGGCCACACTCGTCTTACTCATGGGTATCTCATGGAGAGGCACCCTGTTCCTCTCTGTGAGCAGTGTCAAGTTCCAGTATCGATTAGCCACATTCTGTTAGACTGCCCTCTCTATCAACGAGCACGCAGAATTTACCTCCAACGTCGTCTTCGTTCTACTACTCTCTCTTTACCTTCCCTTCTTGCTGATGGACCCTCCTTTAATCCTGACTCTCTCATTGACTTCTTGACAACGACTGATTTACTCCACAAACTCTGATGATACTTTTCGCACTCCCCTCAGCCCTTTCTGGTTCAGTCTCTTGCTGCCCTTTACCCTTTCACCATCCACTGCCCCGCTGTTATCCGTAACCTGTTGCTCATCCATCTCCCTTTTGCCACCTGATGCCCTCGCTTCCTTCCTGCCCTGCAGCGCTGTATAGTCCTTGTGGCTTAGCGCTTCTTTTTGATTATAATAATAATGTGTTTTTCTTCAAATAAAAAGGATAAAATAAATTTCTGAAGTTTATACAAAAACTTTAATTAAAAAAAGCAATAAGCCATTTTAGTGAGTTAAGAAGCATAACAGAATGCAACTACAGTATTGTAACACCTTATACCATAATATAACATAGGATATGGAGTGGCTACCTCCTGTCTTTCTTTCAACGCTCCAGCCGTATCCCACTGAGGTGGGGTGGCCCAAGAGGACAAACGAAAGTTTCTCCTTTTAAATTTAGTAATATATACAGGAGAAGGGGTTTCTAGCCCCTTGCTCCTGGCCTTTTAGTCGCCTCTTATGACACGCATGGCTTACAGAGGAAGAATTCTGTTCCACTTCCCCATGGAATGGCTACCTCCTATATTATATAAAAAGTATGTGAATTTCCTATACTTTCTGCTGAACCTTAGCCAATAAACTGCAAGATTCAGGGATACTCCCAGTTTCTAGAAACCAATGCACAAAGCTAAAATTTATTCATTGTGATTTAGTTTTTAACCCTTTGAGGGTTTTCGTCGTACTAGTACGTCTTACGCGTAGGGGTTTTTGACGTACTAGTACGCATAAATTCTAGCGGCCTCAAATCTAGTGGGAGAAAGCTGGTAGGCCTTCATGTGAAAGAATGGGTCTATGTGGTCAGTGTGCACAGTCTAAAAAAAATCCTGCAGCAGACAGTGCATAATGAGAAAAAAAAAACTTTGACCGTGTTTTTGGAATAAAACAGCGACTTTGCAGTGTATTTTCGTATGGTATTTATTGTTGTATTCTAGTTTTCTTGGTCTCATTTCATAGAATGGAAGACATATTACAGAAATTGAGATGATTTTGGCTGGTTTTACAATAAAAGGTGCCTTGAAATTGAGCTCAAAGTAGCAGAAATGTTCGATTTTTACCAAACTTCAAAAGTAAACAAATCGTGCCAAGCGTGCAATACACGTCAACTGGTGAGTCTAATATTCTTTCACCAGTGCACCAATAATATTTATACCATTTTTTACACTAATGCAGTAGTCTGCATAACAGTAAATCTTATATTTTTTGTGAGAATAAAAATTCAAAATGGAAAGCAAAAGAATATAAGAGGGGCCTTGAGACGTGACTAATGACTAGAGGAAATGTCATTTTAGTGCCAGGAATGTCTTTCTTGTTTATTCTGGACCCTATTCAGAAATTGGCATCTTTTGAAATTTGTGTGAAATTGGCAAAATTGCTAAATTCTGACCACTGTACTGGATAATTGAATTTCATAAATGGGTGGTTTCTTGCACCCATTCGATAGAAAAAAATGGAGTTCTAGCGAAATATTCATGTTTTTTGTCGACTAGTACAGCAAAATTGGCCGAAAATGGGGCTCAAAGTGGGCAAAATCGCCGATGCGTAAACATCGCCGAGACCGCTAACTTTGCGAGAGCATAATTTCGTAAGTTTTCTATCAAATTTCAAACTTTTGGTGTCTTTATGATCGGGAAAAGATTCTCTATCTTTTCATAAGAAAAAATAATTTTTTTTTTTTTAAATTTGGCCGACCCTGAGAACGAGTTTCGGAGAGGGCCTGTCGACCCTCAAAGGGTTAATGTTCATAAAATAAATAATGTATGCCCTTTATTAGTAAATGACCCTTGTGGGTTTAGTGCTTAGTTATGATTATAATAATAATTTATCACTAAACAGATTTGAGCCTTCCAATGAGATGCTGGCAAGTCATTCTTCATGGCCAAAATTTGATTTTTTTTTTTTTTTTTTTTTTTTTTTTTTACAAATTGTGTTATTCTTTATTTTTGCTGCCATTGTTTTCTCATTGACAATCAGTATCTGCTATGATTAAGGTACATTTAATCACTATCTGCTATGATTAAAGTATTTAAGGCTTTTTCTTTGTAGATTTACAGAGAACACCATGTGTTGCAGCCTACTTTTCCTATGTAACTTTGAATCTGGTATTTTTTTTTCTTTTTACATGATCCTTGTGGGTTTAGCTCTTAGTTTTGATTATAATAATAAATTTTCTTTTTACTGAAAGCAAGCACAGTTTTGTGTCAGTGTATGCAAAATTCTATTATTATTATTTATTACTAATATTTTTTATTTTTATTACTTTTATTTCAAAGTTTAGGTCATTCATTGTTGCTTTATAGGTAGAAATACTGCAGTGCTGTACATGCACATAAGTGCTGAGAGTGTTATTTAGATTAAGAAAGTACAGTAAGCCCTCGATAAACAAACTAATGGATTGCCCGTGTGTCTGGTAAATAAAAATGCTAAAAAAATAGCAAAAAAAAAAAAAAAAAAAAAAAAACTTAAGTACTTACTATATACTTTATAGTACTGTAAATCCAATTTTACAATAAACACAGAAACTAAAAGGGGTTAACAGTACAACTTAACCAGTGGATTTTGCCCATTATTTTAAAAGACCATTATACCAGACGTATACTGTGAATTTCATATAACCTGTAGTTACCAGCGGTCGCAATATACACTACGAGAAGCAATTATTACTACAGAAAAAGCGTCCTTCCTCCAAAATTTCCACCAGTCAACTATAGTGATAATATAGCATTTATTGTGGTGGAGACGGAAAAAAAAAAATAAAAAAAAAAAAATAGAAAAGCTAGATACAGCGATTGATAAACAAGGGTTGAGGTCGACCGTTCGTCATTGTAGGAGTTGCCAGCAGTCACCGGTTTCTTCAACACGCAAGTTATACTTTTGTATCAATCAAATCACATATTACTCGGGTAGATAATTTCCAGTAGATCCTTCATGTGTTAGCTCAAATCACCGACCAGTATGTTTTAACCCTTTGAGGGTTTTGGTCGTACTAGAACGTCTTACGCGTAGGGGTTTTTGACGTACTAGTACGCATAAATTCTAGCACTGTCAAATCTCGCAGGAAAAGGCTGATAGGCCTAGATGTGAGAGAATGGGTCTGTGTGGTGGGTGTGCGCAGTAGGAAAAAAATCTGGGACCCAGTGGTGCATTGTGGGAATGCCATCATAGTACACAATGTCCACCATGCCTGGCGGTAAGAAGTTCCTCACTCCTTGGCGAATTGGGACACTTTTGTTCCCCAGTGACAGTTCTAATACAGATGGAAGTGACAGTGAAGATGAGTTTCAAAGTTCTGGTGAGGTTTCGACTGAAACTAATGGACCATAATATGGGTAATAGTGAAGAAAACCCAGACAACCCACAGCTTTCCACATCTGGTGCTGGGCCGTCTTGTTCACGTTCAGTTGTACCAGAATCAAAGAGGAAACTCCTATTTTCCCAAATCCCAGACTCAGATGTGAGCATTGGTGATGATAGTGATAGTGATTATGAACTACAAGCTCTTCAAACTTGTTCCAAGAATGGAGGAGGAGGAGGAGGAAGAGGAGGAGGAGGCAGAGGAGGAGGAGGAAGAGGAGGAGGAGGAGGAGGAGGAGGAAGAAGAGGAGGAGGAGGAGGAAGAAGAAGAGGAGGAGGAAGAAGAGGAGGAGGAGGAAGAAGAAGAATAATACGTAATAATAACAATAATACATAATAATAATAATAATACATAATAATAATAATAATACGTAATAATAATAATAATATGTAATAATAAATGTTCACCCATGACAGTAACAAGATAAGGGGAGATAACATCTGATAAGTGCTGACGTTTGATGAGGGTAAATGAGGGTGTAGCCGATACCAAAAGATTACATGAACATCGCTCTCCCTTTGTTTTTGCTGGTATACTAACATTTCTGTCTATTTGTCTGTCTGTCAAGCTCCCTATCTGTCTATTCGTATAGCTCTCTGTCTCAGAGAGCCACAAGACTGCGTCATCACTTTTACTCACATCTTCAAGCGGAGTACAGCACTTTGTCTGGATTTCTTGGGTTATCCTAGGTAATTTATACTATGTATACTTGCATTTATGTGTACATGTGAGACAGAGATAGACAGACAGATAGAAAAAGAGACAGATTAAAAGATATAGAATGAGGGAGAAAGATAATTAGATAGAATGGAGGGGAAGCAGCATCCGACTCCATTGTTTTGACAGGCGGGAGGGGGAGTGAGTAATGAGACAATATGTCACTTTGACAGCTGCCGACTCCTGGTAATTTACACTATGGAGGAGGAGAAGGAGAAGGAGGAAGAGGAAGAGTAGGGGGAAGAGGAAGAAGAGGAGGAGGAGGAAGAGTAGGAGGAAGAGGAAGAAGAGGAGGAAGAGGAAGAGGAATAGTAGGAGGAAGATTAGGGGGAAAAGGAGGAAGAGGAAGAAGAGGAGGAGGAGGAAGAGTAGGAGGAAGAGGAAGAGGAATAGTAGGAGGAAGATTAGGGGGAAGAGGAGGAAGAGGAAGAGTAGGGGGAAGAGGAGGAAGAGGAAGAAGAGGAGGAGCAAGAGGAGGAGGAGGAGGAAGAGGAGGAGGAAGAGGAGGAAGAGGAAGAGTAGGAGGAAGAGGAAGAGGAATAGTAGGAGGAAGATTAGGGGGAAGAGGAGGAAGAGGAAGAGTAGGGGGAAGAGGAGGAAGAGGAAGAAGAGGAGCAAGAGGAGGAGGAGGAGGAAGAGGAGGAAGAGTAGGGGGAAGAGGAAGAAGAGGAGAAGGATGAGGAAGAGGAGGAGGAGGAAGAAGAGGAAGAAGATGATGTAATAATATTTTTCCTTTGAAACAAGAAAAAAAAATCCACCCCATGACAGTGACAAGATAAGGGGAGATAACATCTGATAAGAGATGACTTTTGATGAGCGTAAACGAGGGCCCTCCCTTTGTTTCTGCTGGTACACTAACATTTCTGTCTGTCTATTTGTCTGTCAAGCTCCCTGTCTATCTGTCTATCTGTCTAGCTCTCTGTCTCAGAGAGCCACAAGACTGGTCATCACTTTTACTCACATCTTCAAGCAGAGTATAGCACTTTGTCTGGATTTCTTGGGTTGTCCTACGTAATTTATACTATGTATACTTGTATTTATGTGTACCTGTGAGACAGAGATAGACAGACAGAAAGAGAGAGACAGATTGAAAGAGATAGAATGAGGGAGAAAGATAAAACACCATTGTGTATGACACCATGTTTCAGAGTTCCACAAGCTGCAGAACTAATAGGAATATGTTCAGTGACTGTATATTGGTATATATATTATAGAACAATAGTAATAAACAATGTTTTGTATTGTTTGTTTTTGTAAACAAGTTTTGTAAACAATATATTGATAATTATGTTTGTGTGCTTATTGTGTTGTATACAACGAGTGTATATACAGGAAGGCCCCACTTATACGGCGGGTTAGGTTCCAGGCTACCGCCGTAAAGCGGAAATCGCCGTAAAGTGGAACACCCTTTTTTTCCACTTATAAATGCATACAAACACTAGATAACAAGTTTACACTAACATATATTAAGTTAGCAGTAGAACCAGGCATCAAAAAACAATAAAAAGGTACAATACACACATAGTGCACTCATTACTTACCTTAAAATATTTATAGTCTTAATCTAGGGTGAGACAAGTAGTATTTATTGTAAGAAATCAAGTGTGGTATGTATTGTAATAGCCTCACCAGGCCACCCCACCCACACATACTATTCTATGATATTTAAGCATCCCAGAGCGATAAAATGTATATACAGTTCACTCATTACTTACCTTAAAATATTTGTAGTCTTAATGTAGGGTCAGGAGTAAGTAAATGAGATAAAACGAATAAATGAGAGAGAGAAAGAATGAATACATGAGAGGGGGCAGGCGCAGTTATGTAAACAAACCAGGGGAAGGTAAGTTTTGTAAACAAACGAAGTGTACACGTCTGGTTTGTGTACAAGTTACATTGTGTACAGGTTGTCTCTACATTGATACGGTAGAATTAATAAAGAAGAACACTCCCATTCTCATGTAACATCATTTTGAGAAGAAATGAAGCTCTGAGTGAAGGCAATGGAAATAAGTCACACTGACTTTTTTGGGTTATCCTAGGTTCTCTACACGTATGTTGTTATGTATGATAATCTATGTAACTGTATTTGTGTATACCTGAATAAACTTACTTACATACATACGAAAGGAATAATTTTCTACAGTTACCCCCAGTAACACATTTACTCTTATCTTAGATTAGAGAAAATGTTATTCTTGGCGTCACTTGTACAAGTTATGTGGCTCCCACATCTTATATTTATGTTTATTTATTCTATTGTGGGGTGTATTTATCATCTTTTTATGTTATGTATCGTGTTTATTATATAATTTTGAAAAAAATATCATGGATGGATTAATGAAAATGTGTATATTACCGTAATATACGACATTTAATGAGACTCGGTATTGTTATTATCACCACTTGTGCAAGTCGTCTGCTACGACATCTCACATTTGTTTATTTATTCTACTGTGGGGTGTATTTATCTTATTTATATGTTATGCATCGTGTTTATTATATGATTTTGAAAAAAATATCATGGATGGATTAATGAAAATGTGTATATTACCGTAATATACGACATTTAATGAGACTCGGTATTGTTATTATCACCACTTGTGCAAGTCGTCTGCTACGACATCTCACATTTGTTTATTTATTCTACTGTGGGGTGTATTTATCTTATTTATATGTTATGCATCGTGTTTATTATATGATTTTGAAAAAAATATCATGGATGGATTAATGAAAATGTGTATATTAACGTAATATACGACATTTAATGAGACTCAGTATTGTTATTATCACCACTTGTGCAAGTCGTCTGCTACGACATCTCACATTTGTTTATTTATTCTACTGTGGGGTGTATTTATCTTATTTATATGTTATGCATCGTGTTTATTATATAATTTTGAAAAAAATATCATGGATGGATTAATGAAAATGTGTATATTAACGTAATATACGACATTTAAATGACTCGATGTATGTAAGTTTATTTAGGTACAGGTATACATAAGTATAATTATCAGAGTATATATAAAATATGAAATAACTTTTAAAAACATTTGAAATTTTGGAGTTTCCAGACAAAATGGAGAGACTTAGTGCTTACTGAGCTCATGGAGAATGTAAACAAACAGGGTGGGGCACGGTGACCGTATTAGAAAGTCAGGTGGGGGGAGCCGTATAGTGAGTTTTGGTCATAATTTGAAATGTCCGTATTAGCGGAACGCCGTAAAGTGAAACGCCGTAAAGCGGGGCCTTCCTGTATGTACATTGCACCTTACTTTGGTCTCATAGGCCACATAAGTTATGTGAAAAAATAAAATAGTGAAAAAAACAACAAACCTTCAATTACAAGTAAACTAAAGTTTACCGGGTGAGCGGCAGTCGCCGCTGTTGCCATACGCGGCTCATTTTCTGCAAACTTTACACCTCCATATCTCCATAAGTATTGATGGTAAAATTTTTTTGTTTATCCTATAATGTTTAGAAAAAAAAAAACTATTTTTTCATAAGAAAAAAATAATTTTTTTTTTTTTTTTGAAATTTGGCCGACCCTGAAAACGAGTTTCGGAGAGGGCCTGTCGACCCTCAAAGGGTTAAATAAGTGACCCACTGATCAGATCAGATCGACTGGTCTGAACCCTTGACTGGTCCGAACCCTTGACTGGTTTCAAACGGTTTCGTTGGACAATAAAGCAGACTGTAAACGGATGGGGTTGTAGGCGCCCTTATAAACACAAACATTAAATATAAATCAGGAACGTGCACGGTAAGCTATCCAATATACAAAAACAGTTAGAAACAGAGATACAAATAGCTAGAGCTTTATTTAAGGAGGTTATTAATAGAATATTCAAGAGGTGGCTAGTAGAATTGCAGTAAATCAACCATTCAAATCATTATGAAGCTGTGTGTAGTCTGTGGTCAGTCAAACAAACGGGCTTCCACATGGGTAAATTGTCATTTTTGTGGAAATTGGTGTCACGCCCCTTATGCAGATATCCAAGAACTAGCTACAAGCAGTGTTAAAACAGGGAAGTGTTTTTGGGTATGCCCAAATGAGATAAATCTGTGGACTAAAATCACAAGGGTATTAAAAGAGGATAACATCAAAGCTGCTTTCATAGAAAACCTGGAAGCTTTGTACAACAGATGGGAACATAAAAAGTCTGGGCTGAATGGTACTGCCCTTGATACTGGCCATGTAGTCAGAAACTGTAAGGCTGGAGGTGAAGTCCTGGTAGTCAGTAAATGTGGGGCTGATAGTGCTGTCCTGGGAGACAGTAATGGAGAAGCGGGAGGTGCTGTCCTGGGAGACAGTAATGGTGAAGCTGGAGGTGCTGTCCTGGGAGACAGTAATGGTGAAGCTGGAGATGCTGTCCTGGGAGACAGTAATGGTGAAGCTGGAGATTTTGTCCAGGTAGTCGGGAATTATACGCAGGAAGGAATACATATAAATGACCTCATAGGGGACAGGAGCCATAGTAGGGAAACAAGTGTAGTCAAAGATAAGATAAAACCAATATTGCAAACTAGAAATACCGCAGGAAATAGCAAACAAGAGGACTCCACTAGCAATAGTGAGGATATATTACCAAAAACAACTGGTGGGAGCTCCATTGTTGGTGCTAGGGAGGATAGAAGTAAGACAGGGAAATATGCACCAACAGGGAATACAGTCACAGAAACCCAAGGCAAACGGAAACCGAGCCTGTGCACATACTATGCACTTGGTATCTGCTGGCATGGGAAATCTGGAAAAACAGATGGGACGTGCAACTATGACCACCCTAGAAAATGCCATGCCCATATGACAACAGGAAAATGCAAACTCCCTTCCTGTAAGCTTTTTCACCCTGAACTGTGTACCTCTTCAGTACAGGAAAGACTGTGCTATAACTTAAATTGCCAGGCCACAGCCACTCAAGAGGGAGAGGTTTTTTAGTGCCAGGAAGGAAAAAAAAACTGGCAGGAAATGGCAGAAATCGTACACCAAATCCAGTCATTCCTGAAGTGGAACCACAGTCGATGGCCTCCACTCCAAACCAACAGATACAGATACTAATGCCGGAAAAAAAATCCCCCCCCCAGTACCAACAATACCACCAGTCTGATAACATTCTTCTTTGCAAATATACAGGGTCTAAAGCCAGCAACAAACAACAAAATACCTTTCATCCGTGGACTGCTTGCAGAGGCAAAGGCAATGTTTGCAGCATTCACTGAGACCCACATAAAGGATCACTTGGACAACGAAATATGATCCCAGGTTACAACCTATACAGATGTGACAGAGTGAACAGGCAAAAGAGGGGGGTTGGCCTGTACATTGCAGAGTCACTTGTTTGCACAGAACTGCTTAATGCCTCAAATGATGTAGTGGAAGTTTTAGCAGTAAAGGTCGAGAACCAAAACCTAGTCATTGTGGTAGTCTACAAGCCTCCGGATGCAACATCCCAGCAATTCCAGGAACAGCTGTTAAAAATTGACCACTGTCTGGAAAATCTTCCAGCTCTTGCACCCAACATCTTGCTCCTGGGGGATTTCAACTTAAGGCACCTAAAATGGAGGAATATAGCAAATAATATTGTTGCAGTAATAACACCAGGAGGCAGCTCTGATGAAAACTCACACTCACACTAGCTTTTAAATCTCTGCACAAAATTCAATTTAAACCAGCAAATAATAGAGCCTACTAGACTGGAGAATACACTAGACCTCATCTTCACTAACAATGATGATCTGATAAGAAATGTCACCATATCAAAAACAAAATACTCAGATCACAACATAATTGAGGTTCAGACATGTATGCGTGGAGCCCCAGACCAACATAATGAGACTAGTCACGAGGGAGCATTCACCAAATTCAACTTCAATAACAAAAACATAAAGTGGGACCAAGTAAACCAAGTCCTAACCGATATAAGCTGGGAAGATATACTAAGCAACACAGACCCCAACTTATGCCTAGAACAGATTAACTCGGTGGCACTCGATGTATGCACAAGGCTTATTCCTCTAAGAAAAAGGAGTAGTAGATGTAAAATCGAAAGAGACAGGTGCTCCCTTTACAGGCGACGGAAAAGAATAACAGAGCGGCTAAAAGAGGTCAATATATCTGAAATGCATAGGGAGACACTGGTCAGAGAAATAGCAAGCATCGAACTTAAGCTAAAAGAATCCTTTAGGAGTCAGGAATCGCGGGAAGAACTAAAAGCCATAAATGAAATCGAAAGAAACCCGAAGTATTTCTTCTCCTATGCCAAATCAAAATCGAAAACAACGTCCAGTATTGGGCCCCTACTTAAACAAGATGGGTCCTACACAGATGACAGCAAGGAAATGAGTGAGCTACTCAAGTCCCAATATGACTCAGTATTTAGCAAGCCGCTAACCAGACTGAGAGTCGAAGATCAAAATTAATTTTTTATGAGAGAGCCACAAAATTTGATTAACACAAGCCTATCCGATGTTATCCTGATGCCAAATGACTTTGAACAGGCGATAAATGACATGCCCATGCACTCTGCCCCAGGGCCAGACTCATGGAACTCTGTGTTCATCAAGAACTGCAAGAAGCCCCTATCACGAGCCTTTTCCATCCTATGGAGAGGGAGCATGGACACGGGGGTCGTCCCACAGTTACTAAAAACAACAGACATAGCCCCACTCCACAAAGGGGGCAGTAAAGCAACAGCAAAGAACTACAGACCAATAGCACTAACATCCCATATCATAAAAATCTTTGAAAGGGTCCTAAGAAGCAAGATCACCACCCATCTAGAAACCCATCAGTTACACAACCCTGGGCAACATGGGTTTAGAACAGGTCGCTCCTGTCTGTCTCAACTATTGGATCACTACGACAAGGTCCTAAATGCACTAGAAGACAAAAAGAAAGCAGATGTAATATATACAGACTTTGCAAAAGCCTTCGACAAGTGTGACCATGGTGTAATAGCGCACAAAATGCGTGCTAAAGGAATAACAGGAAAAGTCGGTCGATGGATCTATAATTTCCTCACTAACAGAACACAGAGAGTAGTCGTCAACAGAGTAAAGTCCGAGGCAGCTACGGTGAAAAGCTCTGTTCCACAAGGCACAGTACTCGCTCCCATCTTGTTCCTCATCCTCATATCCGACATAGACAAGGATGTCAGCCACAGCACAGTGTCTTCCTTTGCAGATGACACCCGAATCTGCATGACAGTGTCTTCCATTGCAGACACTGCAAGGCTCCAGGCGGACATCAACCAAATCTTTCAGTGGGCTGCAGAAAACAATATGAAGTTCAACGATGAGAAATTTCAATTACTCAGATATGGTAAACATGAGGAAATTAAATCTTCATCAGAGTACAAAACAAATTCTGGCCACAAAATAGAGCGAAACACCAATGTCAAAGACCTGGGAGTGATCATGTCAGAGGATCTCGCCTTCAAGGACCATAACATTGTATCAATCGCATCTGCTAGAAAAATAACAGGATGGATAATGAGAACCTTCAAAACTAGGGAGGCCAAGCCCATGATGACACTCTTCAGGTCACTTGTTCTATCTAGGCTGGAATATTGCTGCACACTAACAGCACCTTTCAAGGCAGGTGAAATTGCCGACCTAGAAAATGTACAGAGAACTTTCACGGCGTGCATAACGTAGATAAAACACCTCAATTACTGGGAGCGCTTGAGGTTCCTAAACCTGTATTCCCTGGAACGCAGGAGGGAGAGATACATGATTATATACACCTGGAAAATCCTAGAGAGACTAGTACCGAACTTGCACACGAAAATCACTCACTACGAAAGCAAAAGACTTGGCAGACGATGCACCATCCCCCCAATGAAAAGCAGGGGTGTCACTAGCACATTAAGAGACCATACAATAAGTGTCAGGGGCCCGAGACTGTTCAACTGTCTCCCAGCACACATAAGGGAGTTTACCAACAGACCCCTGGCAGTCTTCAAGCTGGCACTGGACAAGCACCTAAAGTCAGTTCCTGATCAGCCGGGCTGTGGCTCGTACGTTGGTTTGCGTGCAGCCAGCAGCAACAGCCTGGTTGATCAGGCTCTGATCCACCAGGAGGCCTGGTCACAGACCGGGCCGCGGGGGCGTTGACCCCCGGAACTCTCTCCAGGTAAACTCCAGGTATGGAGGATTTGCTGCTTTCATTAATATGATGCAGCACAAGTCCATAATCAGAAATGGAAATTTTTTTTTCAATCAGATGAAATCAATGGAGAGCCTCATTATATTTAGTAGCATGTTTATGGGTAAAACTAAGCCCATGAGGGTCATGCAGAGCCTGGGAAATGGATGGCAATGAGGTTTGACTCTAGGATACAAAGGGGTTAGCTCCAGTAGCTTGGATCAAAAACAGATCTTCAATAATGTCAACATATTTGCAAAACTGGAAAAAAAAAATATACAACAGACCCTGTTGCAGAGGCACCAACCCTCAGAACACCCTCCATGTATACCCTCACTTTAAATGTGATCTGTTAACACTCTCTTAAACTTTCTGAAAAATTACAGTAAGTTTTTGTTGAGCATATCATGATTTTCAGTTAGAACAGCTGGCCTCTCAGCCATCCTATAGGCAAGGTCATTGTTTTATAGGGAAAAGGCCTAGTCTCATTTTAATATAAACAACCTCCGACACCACCAGTTCTTGGTGTGTACATGTCGTGTCAAAATACTTAGCCTTGTATTAATAAATAAATTTTTTCTCTTCATCATCCCATCTCATCTCTGTATAGTAACCATGGAACCTAAGAGGAATGTAATTGATATTGAAGTGTCTAAAAATGGAGCAAATATGATGGAAACAACACAAGACTCTGGTCTGAATGAAGCATTAGTTCATATCATTAAAAGGAATTAAGCAAAGAGTAAGCCAGGTTGTGAACTCTTGGAATGAATGACAAATAAGTCACAATGGGTAAATAGGACAGAAAAATTGAGTGAGAAAATTGAGCAGAAAATTGAAGTCTTAACACTATACAGCAGTATGTAATAAAGTCTGAACAAGTTCATTTAATTCAGGCGAGTTCCACAAGTTTAAATTGTGCCATCTGTTGCATATGTAATTTTCTGGTGAAATCACCCTGCTGGCCACATGGTTGTGGGGAATTTCCCTGCAGAATTGGAAGAAATTATTTGCAAGGGTGGCTGTGAGCTAGAGCAAATGTTGAATGCTGACAAGGTAGGCCTTTGTTGGAAGATGTCTCCCAGGTAAACTCCAGGTATAACTGTTATCAGTAAGCAAGAGAAAAGCACACTGGGATTCAAGGAAGTAATAATAATAATAATAATAATTTATTAGGACATATACATAGTTGTACAAGGTATTATAGTAGTTGGGTGTACATGTCGAAAGCCCCTTGTATGCAGAGCATTACGGGCAGGCTTAAAATTAACTTAAGACAATCTAAGCTGTAATAGATTTAATGGTAACAGTTACTGTGGATAATTTACAATATCAAGTACAATTGAGTTATTTTAAACAATTAATTTGAACATTTCAATTTTGAAGCATTTTTTATTTTTAGCATACATACAGAGGTACAAAAAAAATACAGGTAAGAGCAGCATGCCAAAGCCACTTATATGCATAGCATTACGGGCTGGCTTAAAATTAACTTAAGATTAACTAAGCAATGATGAAATCAGTGATAAGACATTATTGTAAACAGATAACTATAAAGCACAAATGAGTATTACAAAGACAGGTCATATGGTTGCATGCATTGCTGTTCATTCAGTAGAATGGAGTATTCTGTTAGGTAGTGTATTTAAAAAAATAACAAAGTTAGATTGGGTCCTAGGTTTAACATTTATGTGATATAATTGTGAGTAACATTTTGGATATACAATTTATAAGGTTCAGTTATTCAGTATTTATTTGGTTTTGAGTGAGTAAGTGAACTTTGAGAAGAGACTTGAATTTATAAACAGGTAGTGTTTCTTTTATATTTACAGGTAATGAATTCCAGATTTTAGGGCCTTATATGTGCATTGAGTTTTTGCATAGCGTGAGATGGACACGAGGAACATCAAAGAGTGATCTGTGCCTTGTGTTATGGTCATGTGTTCTGTTGAGGTTGGCAAGGAGATGTTTGAGAGGAGGGTTAATATCAGAGTTAAGTGTTCTATGTATGTAATAGGTGCAATAATAAGTATGGATGTTTTGTATGGTGAGTAGGTTGAGTGTTTTGAATATTGGTGGAGTGTGTTGCCTGTAGTGAGAATTTGTTATCATTCTAACTGCAGCCTTTTGTTGGGTAATTAGTGGTCTGAGATAGTTAATTGTTGTTGAGCCCCATGCACAAATTCCATAGGTGAGATAGGGGTAAATAAGAGAGTGATAAAGGGCCAGGAGGGCTGACTGTGGAACATAGTACCGTATCTTCGATAGTATGCCTACAGTCTTGGAAATTTTCTTAGAAATTTGTTGTATATGTGTATGAAATTTGAGTCTATTATCGAGGTGGATTCCTAAGAATTTTCCCTCTGTTAGCTTTGTGATAGGTGAATCGTTTATCGTTATGTTAAGAGGTACATCCGTAGCTCTGTTACCAAACTGAATGAAGTAGGTTTTGTCAATGTTTAGTGTAAGTTTGTTAGTCCTCATCCAGGTAGATATTTTCTGTAATTCGGTGTTTACAGTATTGGCTAGCGTGACTGGGCTCGGGTGAGAGAAGACGTATGTAGTGTCATCTGCAAAAAGTGTGGGTTTGAGTAATTGCGAAGCATTTGGTAGGTCATTTATGTATAGGAGAAAGAGAAGAGGGCCAAGGACACTTCCCTGTGGGACACCAACTGTAATTGGTTGTGCGGAAGAGCTTGCCCCATTTGCGTACACATATTGGCTTCTATTGCTGAGGTAAGACTTGAGGTCGTTGAGGGAGTGCCCTCTAATACCATAGTGTGACAATTTTACGTGGAGCAAGTCATGGTCAACTGTATCAAAAGCTTTACGTAAGTCAATGAAGATCCCCAGTGGGACTTCTTTTTTCTCTATTGCAGTGTATATATGTTCTAGCATGTGTATAATAGCATCATTAGTATTTTTATTAGGCCTGAATCCAAATTGGCAGGGGTTGAAAATGTTTTGGGAGATGAGGTAGGAGTAGATTCGTTTATGAATTAATTTTTCGAGGATTTTTGAGAGAGGGTGTAAATTGGATATTGGCCTATAGTTATTCAACTCTGTTTGGTCTCCTCCTTTATGGATCGGGGTGACCCTTGCTATTTTGAGAACTGTAGGGAAGGTGGAGGATTCAATGGATTTGTTAAAGAGTGTTGCAATGATTGGTGATAGTACTTGTGACGCTTTTTTGTATATAAAGGGTGGTAAGGTATTTAAATCTCCTGCCTTGTTTTTCAGTGCGTTGATAATAAGGGAGACTTCGTATGGGTTAGTCGGAGCTAGGAACAGTGTGTTCGGGTAGTTGCCAGTGAGGTAGTCATTTGGTGGGGTATCTGAGCTTGGGATTTTATTGGCAAGGTTTTGACCTATAGTGGAGAAGAAATCATTGAGTCTGTTTGCTGTTTCTGTTGGTGGGAGTTGGGGTTCATCTGATTTTGCTAATTTTATTTCGCTATGTTGTGATATCTTTTTTGTTTCCAGAATTTCTGATAGGGTCTTCCAGGTCTTTTTTATATCACCTCATAAGTTGGATAATCTGTTCTCATAATACAATTTTTTTGCCCTTCTTATCAGGCTGGTTAGGATTGACGAGTAACGTTTTGTTTGGTCTCTGGTTATGTGACCCATTCTGTACTGTTTTTCATATCGGTGTTTTGTATTTATGGATTTGAGAATGCTGGGTGTTAGCCAGGGACTGTTCAGTCTCTTAGCTGTCATCTGTTTAGTTTTTTTAGGGCAGTGCTTGTTATAAAGGTATTGGGTTTTTTTTAGAAAATTATTAAAACATTCGTCAATATCTGTATAGATTTTTAGCTCAGTGTGCCAGTCAATGTTTGTTACTGCTGTTGTGAAGTTATTAATGGCTGCCTCATTGTGAAGTCTGAAGGTGACTTTAGTAGTGTCTTGGGGTATTTTACCAAGAGTTGTTATGAGGAAAGTAGGGTAGTGGTCTGTGGTATTATCTGTAATTATGCCTGATTTTAAAGGGGATATGGTGTTGGTCCAGATGTGGTCAAGTAGGGAAACACTAGTCTCTGTAACTCTTGTAGGTTTTGTTACTGTTGGTAGCAACATGCAGTTATTCATTGTGTTTGTGAATTCAGTAACGTGTGGGTCCTGGTCTTGCAGGAGATTTATATTGAAGTCACCTGAGAGTAGTAAGTGATCTTTGTTCATGCGTGCATCAGTTATCATACTTCCTAGATTTTGACTAAATTGGCTAATGTTTGATTGTGGAACTCTGTAGATGTTTATCACTGTGAGAGGTTTTTGTAGGTATTTGGATTTGAATTTAGCTATTATATATTCTCCATGTTCATCCCTTGTGCAAGTATTAGTGATACATTCTAGTTGGTCTGAGTAGTATATAGCAGTGCCACCCCCTTGTTGGTCTGGCCTACAGTTGTGTATGGCTGTGTAACCAGGAATGGCATAGACATCTGTAGTATCAGGCTTTAGCCAGGTTTCAGTTAGTGTAGTGATGGACATATTGGCATGCAAGGAATTTAGTAATGCTAGGAGGTCATCATAATGCTTGCTTAAAGATCTGATATTGTAGTTAAAGATAGTTATGTTGTTGTTGGCTCTGAGAAGTGCCTTTGATTGTTCTGCTGTGTAGTAATTACAGTAATTGTTTGAATCATTTAAGTCATTAAATAAGAGGTTGGTATCAGGATCAATGCTTGTAATCATAAGATTTGAGGTGAATCTATAGTTAGAATTAAGTAAAAAATAAAGTAAATATTCTAAAGCTAAAAAAAATAGCACGTGAATTATTTAACAAATGTAAAAATAATGAGCTAAGGTAGTTTTTTAAAGCTAAAATAAAGGAGACAATATAAAAGGGACTAAAATAATTTGTGGTGAACAAATAAAGTGATGATCAAATAATGGAGCTTGGGAATATGATAGTAGGTAGTACTTTAAAGGTAATTCTTTAAAGTTAGAATTATAATATAAAAATATAATATAAAAGGGACTAATATAAGTTGTGGTGAACAATAAAGTGGTAATCAAATAAATGAGCTTTGGAGTATAATGGCAAAATAGTGAACTTATTAACTTTAGCACCTGAGAATAGCACCTTGATTATTTTAACAATTGTGAATATATGAGCTAAGGTAGTTATTATTATATTATATTATCACACTGGCCGATTCCCACCAAGGCAGGGTGGCCCGAAAAAGAAAAACTCTCACCATCATTCACTCCATCACTGTCTTGCCAGAAGCGTGCTTCACACTACAGTTTTTAAACTGCAACATTAACACCCCTCCTTCAGAGTGCAGGCACTGTACTTCCCATCTCCAGGACTCAAGTCCGGCCTGCCGGTTTCCCTGAACCCCTTCATAAATGTTACTTTGCTCACACTCCAACAGCACGTCAAGTATTAAAAACCATTTGTCTCCATTCACTCCTATCAAACACGCTCACGCATGCCTGCTGGAAGTCCAAGCCCCTCGCACACAAAACCTCCTTTACCCCCTCCCTCGAACCCTTCCTAGGCCGACCCCTACCCCGCCTTCCTTCCACTACAGACTGATACACTCTTGAAGTCATTCTGTTTCGCTCCATTCTCTCTACATGTCCGAACCACCTCAACAACCCTTCCTCAGCCCTCTGGACAACAGTTTTGGTAATCCCGCACCTCCTCCTAACTTCCAAACTACGAATTCTCTGCATTATATTCACACCACACATTGCCCTCAGACATGACATATCCACTGCCTCCAGCCTTCTCCTCGCTGCAACATTCATCACCCACGCTTCACACCCATATAAGAGCGTTGGTAAAACTATACTCTCATACATTCCCCTCTTTGCCTCTAAGGACAAAGTTCTTTGTCTCCACAGACTCCTAAGTGCACCACTCACTCTTTTTCCCTCATCAATTCTATGATTCACCTCATCTTTCATAGACCCATCCGCTGACACGTCCACTCCCAAATATCTGAATACGTTCACCTCCTCCATACTCTCTCCCTCCAATCTGATATTCAATCTTTCATCACCTAATCTTTTTGTTATCCTCATAACCTTACTCTTTCCTGTATTCACCTTTAATTTTCTTCTTTTGCACACCCTACCAAATTCATCCACCAATCTCTACAGCTTCTCTTCAGAATCTCCCAAAAGCACAGTGTCATCAGCAAAGAGCAGCTGTGACAACTCCCACTTTGTGTGTGATTCTTTATCTTTTAACTCCACGCCTCTTGCCAAGACCCTCGCATTTACTTCTCTTACAACCCCATCTATAAATATATTAAACAACCACGGTGACATCACACATCCTTGTCTAAGGCCTACTTTTACTGGGAAAAAATTTCCCTCTTTCCTACATACTCTAACTTGAGCCTCACTATCCTCGTAAAAACTCTTCACTGCTTTCAGTAACCTACCTCCTACACCATACACTTGCAACATCTGCCACATTGCCCCCCTATCCACCCTGTCATACGCCTTTTCCAAATCCATAAATGCCACAAAGACCTCTTTAGCCTTATCTAAATACTGTTCACTTATATGTTTCACTGTAAACACCTGATCCACACACCCCCTACCTTTCCTAAAGCCTCCTTGTTCATCTGCTATCCTATTCTCCGTCTTACTCTTAATTCTTTCAATTATAACTCTACCATACACTTTACCAGGTACACTCAACAGACTTATCCCCCTATAATTTTTGCACTCTCTTTTATCCCCTTTGCCTTTATACAAAGGAACTATGCATGCTCTCTGCCAATCACTAGGTACCTTACCCTCTTCCATACATTTATTAAATAATTGCACCATCCACTCCAAAACTATATCCCCACCTGCTTTTAACATTTCTATCTTTATCCCATCAATCCCGGCTGCCTTACCCCCTTTCATTTTACCTACTGCCTCACGAACTTCCCCCACACTCACAACTGGCTCTTCCTCACTCCTACAAGATGTTATTCCTCCTTGCCCTATACACGAAATCACAGCTTCCCTATCTTCATCAACATTTAACAATTCCTCAAAATATTCCCTCCATCTTCCCAATACCTCTAACTCTCCATTTAATAACTCTCCTCTCCTATTTTTAACTGACAAATCCATTTGTTCTCTAGGCTTTCTTAACTTGTTAATCTCACTCCAAAACTTTTTCTTATTTTCAACAAAATTTGTTGATAACATCTCACCCACTCTCTCATTTGCTCTCTTTTTACATTGCTTCACCACTCTCTTAACCTCTCTCTTTTTCTCCATATACTCTTCCCTCCTTGCATCACTTCTACTTTGTAAAAACTTCTCATATGCTAACTTTTTCTCCCTTACTACTCTCTTTACATCATCATTCCACCAATCGCTCCTCTTCCCTCCTGCACCCACTTTCCTGTAACCACAAACTTCTGCTGAACACTCTAACACTACATTTTTAAACCTACCCCATACCTCTTCGACCCCATTGCCTATGCTCTCATTAGCCCATCTATCCTCCAATAGCTGTTTATATCTTACCCTAAGGGACTACAATTAAGTAATGGTAAACAAGTTAAATGGACAGATAGTCACTATGAAATAATATTGGTTTAGGAGTAAGATCTGTCTGTCTGTCTGTCTGTGCAGTAATGCATCAGACAGTTTTAAGTATATGCCTATGCTTTATTTATTGCTCCAAGATTCCCCATGCTTT
Organism: Cherax quadricarinatus; assembly: GCF_038502225.1. NCBI lineage: Eukaryota > Metazoa > Arthropoda > Malacostraca > Decapoda > Parastacidae > Cherax > Cherax quadricarinatus. The sequence goes on along the minus strand of NC_091311.1, from coordinate 36,630,663 downwards.
TTAAAGTGAAAACAAAATGTACTTAGCCAGTTACAGTGGAACCTCAGTTTTCATGATTAATTCATTCCAGAAAGTCTGACAAAAACCAAATTATACGAAAACTGAAGCAATATTTCCCATAAGAAATAATGTAAGTCAAATTAATCTGTTCCAGACACCCAAAAATATTAAAAAAAAAAAAAAAAAAACATTTTATAGAGAATAACTATAGTTTTACATACAGAAAACAATGAGAAATAAATATAAATGACTAATGAAATGGATAAATGAACATTTAACATTACTTTTACCTTTATTGAAGACTTGTTGGCATATGGAATATGGCGAGGAGGGGAGAAGGAGAGGTTATTGTTTGGAAGGAGAATCCCCTTCCATAAGAATTTCAGGTATCAAGGCCCTATCCGGGGTTACTTCCCTTTTGTCTTTTACTGGTACTAGGACCAGCTTGAGAGTCACTGTACCCCTGTTTCACAAAAAATCTGTCCAGAGAGGTCTGTTTCTGGGGTCTCTTTAAGATTTGCCTAAAATGGGACAAGGCATTGTCATTGAACATGTTGCAGACATGGCTTGCAATAGCTTTGTTAGGGTGATATTTCTCCACAAAACTTTGCAACTCGCTCCACTTTGCACACATGTCCTTGATCACTGAAGGCACATTTTTCTCTCTCTTCCTTCTCCTCTGAAGCAATTTCCTTAGCTGTGATCTGTTGCTGTTCCGGTTGAAGGTGTTGCAGCTCTTTAGTGGTTAGCTCTTCCCTGTGGTTGTCCACCAACCTTTTGCATCCTGGCCACTCGCATCCAACCCCATGGACTTCCCCAAAGACACAATAGATTCCTCAACAGGCATAGGGTTGTCAGGGTCAGCCTCAGCCCATCAACTGCCTTGCATTTTCACAAATTATTGTCTCCAAAACACTGTCTCCCACGCGGGGTGATGTTAGTTTAACATGTTTATTATGTACCCCATACCCATCCTGTGGGCGTAGTCAAAAGATTACAGAGGTACATAATTGGTCCAGGGACTGGACTCCAAAGTTTTGATAGCTGAGCAAGTTAGAGGTAATGAACTCACAATTTACAAAGGTAATGAACTCCAGGTAGGTCTGGTCACAATCATGACAAGTTACAAAGGTATTTACAGATTACCAACAATACCACCAGTCCGATGACATTCTTCTTTGCAAATATACAGGGTCTAAAGCCAGCAACAAACAACAAAATACCTTTCATCCGTGGACTGCTTGCAGAGGCAAAGGCAATGTTCGTGGCTTTCACTGAGACCCACATAAAGGATCACTTGGACAACGAAATATGGATCCCAGGTTACAACCTATACAGATGCGACAGAGTGAACAGGCAAAAGGGGGGGGGGGTTGGCCTGTACATTGCAGAGTCACTTGTGTGCACAGAACTGCTGAATACCTCAAATGATGTAGTAGAAGTTTTAGCAGTATAGATCGAGAACCAAGACCTAGTCATTGTGGTAGTCTACAAGCCTCCGGATGCAACATCCCAGCAATTCCAGGAACAGCTGTTAAAAATTGACCACTGTCTGGAAAATCTTCCAGCTCCTGCACCCAACATCTTGTTCCTGGGGGATTTCAACTTAAGGCACCTAAAATGGAGGAATATAGCAAATAATATTGTTGCAGTAATAACACCAGGAGGCAGCTCTGATGAAAACTCACACTCACACGAGCTTTTAAATCTCTGCACAAAATTCAATTTAAACCAGCAAATAATAGAGCCAATTAGACTGGAGAATACACTAGACCTCATCTTCACTAACAATGATGATCTGATAAGAAATGTCACCATATCAAAAACAATATACTCAGATCACAACATAATGGAGGTTCAGACATGTATGCGCGGAGCCCCAGACCGACATAATGAGATTAGTCACGAGGGAGCATTCACCAAATTCAACTTCAATAACAAAAACATAAAGTGGGACCAAGTAAACCAAATCCTAACTGATATAAGCTGGGAAGATATACTCAGCAACACAGACCCCAACTTATGCCTAGAACAGATTAACTCGGTGGCGCTCGATGTATGCACAAGGCTTATTCCACTAAGAAAAAGGAGGAGTAGATGTAAAATAGAAAGGGACAGGTGCTCCCTTTACAGGCGATGGAAAAGAATAACAGAGCAGCTAAAAGGGGTCAATATATCTGAAAGGCGAAGGGAGACATTGGTCAGAGAAATAGCAAGCATCGAACTTAAGCTAAAGGAATCTTATAGGAGTCAGGAATCGCGGGAAGAACTAAAAGCCATAAATGAAATTGAAAGAAACCCAAAGTATTTCTTCTCCTATGCCAAATCAAAGTCGAGAACAACGTCCAGTATTGGGCCCCTACTTAAACAAGAGGGTCCTACACAGATGACAGCAAGGAAATGAGTGAGCTACTCAAGTCCCAATATGACTCAGTTTTTAGCAAGCCACTAACCAGACTGAGAGCCGAAGATCAAAATGAATTTTTTATGAGAGAACCACAGAATTTGGTTAACAGAAGCCTATCTGATGTTATCCTGATGCCAAATGACTTCGAACAAGCAATAAATGACATGCCCATGTACTCTGCCCCAGGGCCAGACTCATGGAACTCCGTGTTCATCAAGAACTGCAAGAAGCCCCTATCACGAGCTTTTACCATCCTATGGAGAGGGACCATGGACACGGGGGTCGTCCCACAGTTACTAAAAACAACAGACATAGCCCCACTCCACAAAGGGGGCAGTAAAGCAACAGCAAAGAACTACAGACCGATAGCACTAACACCCCATATCATAAAAATCTTTGAAAGGGTCCTAAGAAGCAAGATCACCACCCATCTAGAAACCCATCAATTACACATCCCAGGGCAACATGGGTTTAGAAAAGGTCGCTCCTGTCTGTCTCAACTATTGGATCACTACGACAAGGTCCAAGATGCACTAGAAGACAAAAAGAATGCAGATGTAATATATACAGACTTTGGAAAAGCCTTCGACAAGTGTGACCATGGCGTAATAGCGCACAAAATGCGTGCTAAAGGAATAACGGGAAAAGTCGGTCGATGGATCTATAATTTCCTCACTAACAGAACACAGAGAGTAGTCGTCAACACAGTAAAGTCCGAGGCAGATACGGTGAAAAGCTCTGTTCCACAAGGCACAGTACTTGCTCCCATCTTGTTCCTCATCCTCATATCTGACATAGACAAGGATGTCAGCCACAGCACCGTGTCTTCCTTTGCAGATGACACCCGAATCTGCATGACAGTGTCTTCCATTGCAGACACTGCAAGGCTCCAGGCGGACATCAACCAAATCTTTCAGTGGGCTGCAAACAATATGAAGTTTAACGATGAGAAATTTAAATTACTCAGATATGGCAAACATGAGGAAATTAAATCGTCATCTAAGTACAAAACAAATTCTGGCCACAAAATAGAGCAAAACACCAACGTCAAAGACCTGGGAGTGATCATGTCGGAGGATCTCACCTTCAAGGACCATAACATTGCATCAATCGCATCTGCTAGAAAAATGACAGGATGGATAATGAGAACCTTCAAAATTAGGGAGGCCAAGCCCATGATGACACTCTTCAGGTCACTTGTTCTATCTAGGCTGGAATATTGCTGCACACTAACAGCACCTTTCAAGGCAGGTGAAATTGCTGACCTAGAAAATGTACAGAGAACCTTCACGGCGCGCATAACGGAGATAAAACACCTCAATTACTGGGAGCGCTTGAGGTTCCTGAACCTGTATTCCCTGGAATGCAGGCGGGAGAGATACATGATTATATACACCTGGAAAATCCTAGAGGGACTAGTACTGAACTTGCACACGAAAATCACTCACTACGAAAGCAAAAGACTTGGCAGACGATGCAACATCCTCCCAATGAAAAGCAGGGGTGTCACTAGCACGTTAAGAGACCATACAATAAGTGTCAGGGGCTCAAGACTGTTCAACTGCCTCCCAGCATACATAAGGAGGATTACCAACAGACCCCTGGCAGTCTTCAAGCTGGCACTGGACAAGCACCTAAAGTCGGTTCCTGACCAGCCGGGCTGTGGCTCGTACGTTGGTTTGCATGCAGCCAACAGTAACAGCCTGGTTGATCAGGCTCTGATCCACCAGGAGGCCTGGTCACAGACTGGGCTGCAGGGGCGTTGACCTCCGGAACTCTCTCCAGGTAAACTCCAGGTACGTAATGGGTCCAGGGACTGGGCCCCCAAAGTTTTGATAGCTGAACTAGGTACAGAGGTAATGATCTCACAAGTTACAAAGGTAATGAATTCTGTAAGAATGGTTACTTACGTTTATACATGGCTACAATCATGAACAAATTATAGTGTAATGAGCAATTCACACATGCTCACTCAACAATAAACAAAGGCAGACTGAGTCACTCGGCGCTTGAGTGGCCAGGTGACTCGGGTGGGCAGGCGGATGCATTCAGTACAGACCAGTGTCAACTCTATGAAAACCGAGGTGATGTACGAAAATTTGGACAAAATTTCAATGGAAAAAGTCGTTGAAAACTGAATCCTACAAAAACTGGGGCATATGTAAACTGAAGTTCCACTGTATTTGAAAATCTAACCAGTCTTGGATAAGGGAGGCCTTGTTTATTGATTGATATAAGCATGACTTTATTCCTGAAGTCATGTTTTACCCAAGTAACGAGAACTGTGCATTCAGGGTTCTAGTCACTCTTAATAATCCCCATACTTATGGAGTACATGCAGCATATATGTGAAAGTTTTGTTTTTCCCACCAAATATGACATCTTTGGCACAACCATTAGTTCGTGGAGTTAAGACATTTAAGTGCAGCTATGCCTGAGAAGTGGTGAAAAAGCTCACTGCAGCAGTGGACACTTGACTCAAAGCAGATGCCATAAACTACATTAAAAGTGCATGGAATGAGGTGCCCCAGTAAACATTAAAATACAGGTTGGGATGATGGTGAGGCAGAAAAGAGTCCAGAGAAATTGTTGGTATAGTTTGGTGCCCAGATACAAGGGAGGGAGATAAATGAAGATGAGGAAGAACCTGCAGAGAAGCAGTTAACACTGCAATCCTTATGTAAGCAGCTTCATTATTGGTAAAGCAGCCAATTTTATCACGAAGGAGGACCCCTAACACATTTAAAGCTCCCTAATGATTAACTTTGCATTGACATAAGTCCAAGAACCTCGGTCAACTATACACAACCATCCACCTCAGCCCAACAGGGACACACCATTCTTCTTCGCTCCAGTATCAACAACATAAACCAACAACCAGAATTTAAGGTAAGAAAAATTTATTTATGTAACCTTTTTTACCTGTACAGTGTTACCTCGAATTTTGAACAGCTCCCAGCTTGAACAGTTATGTAAGTGTATTTTTGTAAGTGCTTTTGTAAGTGTATTTTTGGGGGTCTGAAACGGACTAATCTAACTTACATTATTCCTTATAGGAACAAATTTGTTCAGTAACGGCACTCGAACAGCCTTGTGGAACAAGTTATGGCCGAAATCTATGGATTTGAAAAAGGCGTATGACAGGGTGGATAGGGGGGCAATGTGGCAGATGTTGCAGGTGTATGGTGTAGGAGGTAGGTTACTGAAAGCAGCGAAGAGTTTTTACGAAGATAGTGAGGCTCAAGTTAGAGTATGTAGGAAAGAGGGAGATTATTTCCCAGTAAAAGTAGGCCTTAGACAAGGATGTGTGATGTCACCGTGGTTGTTTAATATATTTATAGATGGGGTTGTAAGAGAAGTAAATGCGAGGGTCTTGGCAAGAGGCGTGGAATTAAAAGATAAAGAATCACACACAAAGTGGGAGTTGTCACAGTTGCTCTTTGCTGATGACACTGACTACGTACATAATCGGCCGTACTCACATTATACTATTCACTCATCTATCCCTACCTTACCTATGCTATTTGTACCTGGGGATCAACAGCAGCAACCCACCTGAAGCCAATAATAACCTAACAAAAAACCACAGTAAGAATTATCATGCAATCCAATGCTAGGCAACACCCCTCCTTCCCCACTCTTCAAAGACCTAAACTTACTGCACAGAAGATTCACACCTACATCTGTGCAACCTACATTTACAGAACCATAAATTCTAATATTACCCCTGAACTAAAACACTTTCTTGATAGTTGCAACAGGACCCACAGACACAATACCAGACACAAAATTCTCTATGACATTCCTCGTGTCCGGCTAAATCTCTACAAAAATTCGATGTACATAAAAGGGCCTAAAATCTGGAGCTCCCTGCCCGAAAACTCTAGAACTCCAGACTCGACCACCATTTTCAAAACTACAGTTAAAAAACATCTCCCTAACACACTCCATCATCTGCTAACTATATGAAAACTACCTATCTGGATGGAGCATCATTTCCCTATTCTCTGGAGGGATAGATAGTAGACTGTCAAACACCAGCATTCAACAATATTTTACTTAAGGCCTTAATTGACCTTTAGTAACTAATTAAGTATTTGGGTATATATACTTTTAGATCAACAAACAACTACAATGTAAGCTATCAGAAACTTCATTTTCTGTGTGTGTTGATGTGTACCTCAGGCAAATAGCTTGAAACTGTGCTCATTTTGAGGTCTTCTTTTGGGGGAGGTTTGCAGTCTGTCCCCTGAGCTTGTACTCAGCTTCCACTATTTGTTCTGAGCCAATTTTCATAATTTATACATTTGTTGGGGTTAAATTTTAATAGCCACTTATCAGATCAACATTCCAGCCTGTCCATATCCGTTTATAATCTTTCCTGGTCTGCTCCTGTTTGTATTCTATTCATTACATAAAAAGGAGCACTGCAACAGGCCTACTGGCCCATGCTAGGCAAGTCCAAGTTATACTCACTTTTGTAATTCTCTAACCTATTTTTAAAGCTACAGAAGGTTTTGGAAGTTTGTTCCACGCATTCACAACTCTATTGCCAAACCATTGCTTCCCTGTACCCTTTCTAAATTTATTTATTTCCAACTTGAACCCATTGCTGTGAATCCTTTCTTGGTTAGATATTTTAAGCAAGTTATTTACATCCCCTTTTTATTCCTGTTTTTCATTTATATACCTCAGTCATATCCCCCTGAAATCTGTGCCTTTCTAAGAGTGCAGTTTTAGTACCCTCAGTCTATTATAGGAAAGACTTCTTATAGTACATAGAACCAACTGTGTTATCCTTCCTGGAGTTTACCTGGAGAGAGTTCCGGGGGTCAACGTGTCATGTGGGTTTTCGAAACGTGGAAGGGGTAAGAATACTCACGTAGGCTGGTAGTACGTATAATATAACAGAAGGTATGGGGAAGCGCCAACAGCCGACCTGTCTCTCTCTGCTGGCTAACTACGACCGACCCATAGTGCCTACGGGTGAGGGTGTTTGAAATCCTGCTATGGTCAGCAGCAATATGAATACAGTCAATGATTCACACAGACGGTTGGTAGTGAGTCATCTACTGGTACACTGGTTACTGGTAACTGGTTACTAGGAACTGGTACTACTACTGAGAGCTCGGCGATGCTAACGTATGTCGTCCCGACATACAACTAATACAAACTAGAGACGGCAGGTGTACGGCTTGGGCTGATTCTATACAATGTCAAAGTACACAACAATTGAACATTATAACATATATAAGTAGAATATTGGAATGGAAGCTTACGTAACTGAGACTGTAATGAAACTGTAATGCAATACAAGGTATAATATAGCACAACTCATCGAATGAAACTCAACATTGGGATTACACAATAGAAGTAAGAAAAAAAAAATTTGATCGATCGATCTGTGTTCACGTTCTCTCCGAATTCTGAGAGTTAAGTCTAGATTTGAGTGCACCGAATCTTGAACTCACATAACTGGCATTATCGTTGGCGCTCAGCTACAATCTCTTGACCAATTATGTGAGCCAAAACAGTTCTAGGACCCGGTACAAGGGTGGAAAAAGAACCACAGGTAGATGAGTAGAGTGGATGAGTGTGGCGGGTGGTGGTGGGAGCGTGACTCACTCACTGGCGCTCACTCTTACCACTCACAAAGGTGGCTTGTAAGCCACTCTATGCCACAGGGATGGTGAAGACCACTCTTAGCATCATCCAATTGGCGATATATGAGACAATACTTCAGAGGAACTTGTGTGGCTTACTTCTCTGATCTTTTCGCAGACTTGTGTACCATTATTTTTGCCAGCAATTTTTGTCGTATCAGTCACAGCAAGATTTTGTTGTAAGAATATACAAAAAAAAAATGAATAAGTGAATATGTTGTGTGTGCCCCGCCACTTGTAAGTGTTGTGTGCCCCGCCACTTGTAAGTGTTACACTTCCAGTTTTGTTTCTTGTTTTATTTTTATTCATATTTTTCATATTTCTTTGAACAAATTCACTCTTAGTGTAATTTCAATTTCTTTTTAACAAAGTATTTTCTTTACTCTGAGTAAATTGTTTTGTTTTCTGAGTAAATTGTTTTGTTTAATTTACAATTAAGAGTTAAAGTGGTCAATCAGTTTTTCTTCATATTTTTATTTTATTATTTAACCTACATTTTCCCAGTGTAACTTTTATTACTGCATTGATTATTTCTGCACCTTATTTTGTTGCACTTGTTCTGCAGTGAATTATTTTGTCATTCACAAGTTGCTGTCGCAGAAGAATTGATCAATCAAATGCTTGATGATGGAGTTATTGCACCTAGCAATTCACCTTGGAATGCGCCCTTGATCCTAGTACCTAAGAAGGATGGTACTTGGCGCCCAGTGATTGACTTTAGGAAGTTAAATGCGAAAACTATTCCAGATCGCTTTCCACTCCCTGTACTGGGTGATCTTTTACGTAACATCGGAGATAACAAAGTCTTTTCAACCCTGGATTTGTTACAAGGGTTTTGGCAAGTCCCTCCTCACGAGGACAGCCAAGAGCTAACTGCATTCTCCACTCCTACAGGTCATTATCACTTCCTCCGTATGGCGTTTGGATTACGATCCTCCCCTATCACGTTCTCAAGGCTCATGACTAATATCTTTAGAGGTCTCATAGGTAATGCACTTATGGTGTACTTAGATGACGTAATCGTCATGTCTAAAGACGTGGATACACACTTGAAAAGACTTGATGTAGTACTTGGTAAGCTTGAAGAAGCCAATTTAAAGATCAAACTGTCTGAATGTCAATTTTTCAGATCAGAAATTAAGTTTCTTGGTCACGTAGTCACTCCTAGAGGGGTTACGACTGACTAAAGTAAAGTAACTGCAGTACTAAATTTTCCAACTCCCAAAACTGCTGATGCTGTAAGATCCTTTGTGGGCTTAGCAGGTTTTTATAGATCTTTCATTGCCAATTTTTCTTCCATAGCTGCTCCTCTAACTAAGTTGCTTAAGAAAGATGCTTCTTTTGTTTGGACCTTCCGTCAAGAACGAGCATTCCAAACTTTAAAAGAGAAGCTAACATCTGCTCCAATTTTGAAATTTCCAGATTTTTCTAACCCCTTCTATCTGACTACTGATGCTAGTTCTATTGGCATAGGTGCCGTACTAGCTCAGAAGACTGATGGCAAGTACAACGCAGTTGCATTTGCTAGCCAAGTCCTTACGAAGGCTGAACTTAATTATACAGTAACTGAGCAAGAAGCTTTAGCAATAGTATGGTCTTTAAAGCACTTCCGAGACATTATTTATCAGTACTCTGTTCATGTCTTGAGAGACCACGCTCCACTGATACCTTTATTCCAGAACAAACAACCTACTGGAAGGTTAGCCAGATGGACCTTGACTATCCAAGAGTTCAATCCCACCGCTGCCACCATTTGTCATGTGGGTTTTCGAAACGTGGAAGGGGTAAGAATACTCATGTAGGCTGGTAGTACGTATAATAAAACGGAAGGTATGGGGAAGCGCCAACAGCTGACCTGTCTCTCTCTGCTGGCTAACTACGACCGACCCATAGAGCCTACGGGTGAGGGTGTTTAAAATCCTGCTATGGTCAGCAGCAATATGAATACAGTCAATGATTCACACAGACGGTTGGTAGTGAGTCATCTACTGGTACACTGGTTACTGGTAACTGGTTACAAGGAACTGGTACTACTACTGAGAAACGACCCCGTGGCCCAGTCTGTGACCAGGCCTCCTGGTGGATCAGAACCTGATCAACCAGGCTGTTGCTGCTGTCTGCACGCAAACCAACGTATGAGCCACAGCCCGACTGGTCAGGAACCGACTTTAGGTGCTTGTCCAGTGCCAGCTTGAAGACTGCCAGGGGTCTGTTGGTAATCCCCCTTATGTATGCTGGGAGGCAGTTGAACAGTCTCGGCCCCTGACACTTATTGTATGGTCTCTTAACGTCCTAGTGATACCTCTGCTTTTCATTGGGGAGATGTTGCATTGTCTGCCAAGTCTTTTGCTTTCGTAGTAAGTGATTTTCGTGTGCAAGTTCAGTACTAGTCCCTCTAGGATTTTCCAGGTGTATATAATCATGTATCTCTCCCACCTGCATTCCAGGGAATACAGGTGTAGGAACCTCAAGTGCTTCCAGTAATTCAGGTGTTTTATCTCCGTTATGCGCGCCGTGAAGGTTCTCTGTACATTTTCTAGGTCAGCAATTTCACCTGCCTTGAAAGGTGCTGTTAGTCTGCAGCAACATTCCAGCCTAGATAGAACAAGTGACCTGAAGAGTGTCATCATGGGATTGGCCTCCCTAGTTTTGAGGGTTCTCATTATCCATCCTGTCATTTTTCTAGCAGATGTGATTGATACAAGGTTATGGTCCTTGAAGGTGAGATCCCAGGTCTTTGACATTGGTGTTTCGCTCTATTTTGTGGCCAGAATTTGTTTTGTACTCTGATGAAGATTTAATTTCCTCATGTTTACCATATCTGAGTAATTGAAATTTCTCATCGTTCAACTTCATATTGTTTTCTGCAGCCCACTGAAAGATTTGGTTGATGTCTGCCTGGAGCCTTGCAGTGTCTGCAGTGTCATGCAGATTCGGGTGTCATCTGCAAAGGAAGACACGGTGCTGTGGCTGACATCCTTGTCTATGTCGGATATGAGGATGAGGAACAAGATGGGAGCGAGTACTGTGCCTTGTGGAACAGAGCTTTTCACGGTAGCTGCCTCGGACTTTACTCTGTTAACGACTACTCTCCGTGTTCTGTTAGTGAGGAAATTATAGATCCATCGACCGACTTTTCCTGTTATTCCTTTAGCACCCATTTTGTGCGCTATTATGCCATGGTCACACTTGTCAAAGGCTTTTGCAAAGTCTGTATATATTACATCTGCATTCTTTTTGTCTTCTAGTGCATTTAGGACCTTGTCGTAGTGATCCAATAGTTGAGACAGACAGGAGTGACCTGTTCTAAACCCATGTTGCCCTGGGTTGTGTAACTGATGGGTTTCTAGATGGGTGGTGATCTTGCTTCTTAGGACCCTTTCAAAGATTTTTATGATATGGGATGTTAGTGCTATTGGTCTGTAGTTCTTTGCTGTTGCTTTACTGCCCCCTTTGTGGAGTGGGGCTATGTCTGTTGCTTTTAGTAACTGTGGGACGACCCCCATGTCCATGCTCCCTCTCCATAGGATGGAAAAGGCTCGTGATAGGGGCTTCTTGCAGTTCTTGATGAACACAGAGTTCCATGAGTCTGGCCCTGGGGCAGAGTGCATGGGTATGTCATTTATCGCCTATTCATAGTCATTTGGCGTCAGGATAACATCGGATAGGCTTGTGTTAATCAAATTTTGTGGCTCTCTCATAAAAAATTAATTTTGATCTTCGACTCTGTCTGGTTAGCGGCTTGCTAAAAACTGAGTCATACTGGGACTTTCGTAGCTCACTCATTTCCTTGCTGTCATCTGTGTAGGACCCATCTTGTTTAAGTAGGGGCCCAATACTGGACGTTGTTCTCGACTTTGATTTGGCATAGGAGAAGAAATACTTTGGGTTTCTTTCAATTTCATTTATGGCTTTTAGTTCTTCCCGCGATTCCTGACTCCTATAAGATTCCTTTAGCTTAAGTTCGATGCTTGCTATTTCTCTGACCAGTGTCTCCCTACGCATTTCAGATATATTGACCTCTTTTAGCCGCTCTGTTATTCTTTTCCGTCGCCTGTAAAGGGAGCGCCTGTCTCTTTCTATTTTACACCTACTCCTACTTTTTCTTAGAGGAATAAGCCTTGTGCATACATCGAGTGCCACCAAGTTAATCTGTTCTAGGCATAAGTTGGGGTCTGTGTTGCTTAGTATATCTTCCCAGCTTATATCAGTTAGGCCTTGGTTTACTTGGTCCCACTTTATGTTTTTGTTATTGAAGTTGAATTTGGTGAATGCTCCCTCGTGGCTAGTCTCATTATGTCGGTCTGGGGCTCCACGCATACATGTCTGAACCTCAATTATGTTGTGATCTGAGTATATTTTTTTGATATGGTGACATTTCTTATCAGATCATCATTGTTAGTGAAGATGAGGTCTAGTGTATTCTCCAGTCTAGTAGGCTCTATTATTTGCTGGTTTAAATTGAATTTTGTGCAAAGATTTAAAAGCTCGTGTGAGTGTGAGTTTTCATCAAGGCTGCCTCCTGGTGTTATTACTACAACATTATTATTTGCTATATTCCTCCATTTTAGGTGCCTTAAGTTGAAATCCCCCAGGAGCAAGATGTTGGGTGCAGGAGCTGGAAGATTTTCCAGACAGTGGTCAATTTTTAACAGCTGTTCCTGGAATTGCTGGGATGTTGCATCCGGAGGCTTGTAGACTACCACAATGACTAGGTTTTGGTTCTCGACCTTTACTGCTAAAACTTCCACTACATCATTTGAGGCATTAAGCAGTTCTGTGCAAACAAGTGACTCTGCAATGTACAGGCCAACCCCCCCCCCCCCTTTTGCCTGTTCACTCTGTCACATCTGTATAGGTTGTAACCTGGGATCCATATTTCGTTGTCCAAGTGATCCTTTATGTAGGTCTCAGTGAAAGCCGCGAACATTGCCTTTGCCTCTGCAAGCAGTCCACGGATGAAAGGTATTTTGTTGTTTGTTGCTGGCTTTAGACCCTGTATATTTGCAAAGAAGAATGTCATCGGACTGGTGGTATTGTCGGTACTGGGGGGGGATTTTTTTTACGGCATTAGTATCTGTATCTGTTGGTTTGGAGTGGAGGCCATCGACTGTGGTTCCATTCCAGGAATGACTGGATTTGGTGTATGATTTCTGCCATAACCTGCCAGTTTTTTTTTCCTTCCTGGCACTAAAAAACCTCTCCCTCTTGAGTGGCTGTGGCTACCCAGGTTTTCCCATGGCCTGGATGTTTTGTATCTTTTTGTCCCCTTTAGATGGTGTGCCTGGCAATTTAAGTTATAGCACAGTCTTTCCTGTACTGAAGAGGTACACAGTTCAGGGTGAAAAAGCTTACAGGAAGGGAGTTTGCATTTTCCTGTTGTCATATGGGCATGGCATTTTCTAGGGTGGTCATAGTTGCACATCCCGTCTGTTTTTCCAGATTTCCCATGCCTGCAGATACCAAGTGCATAGTATGTGCACAGGCTTGGTTTCCATTTGCCTTGGGTTTCTGTGACTGTATTCCATGTTGGTGCATGTTTCCCTGTCTTATTCCTATGCTCCCTAGCACCACCAATGGAGCTCCCACCAGTTGTTTTTGGTAATATATCCTCGCTATTGCTAGTGGAGTCCTCTTGTTTGCTATTTCCTGTGGTATTTCTAGTTTGCAATATTGGTTTTATCTTATCTTTGACTACACTTGTTTCCCTACTACGGCTCCTGTCCCCTATGAGGTCATTTATATGTATTCCTTCCTGCGTATAATTCCCGACTACCTGGACAAAATCTCCAGCTTCACCATTACTGTCTCCCAGGACAGCACCTCCAGCTTCACCATTACTGTCTCCCAGGACAGCACCTCCAGCTTCACCATTACTGTCTCCCAGGACAGCACTATCAGCCCCACATTTACTGACTACCAGAACAGCACCTCCAGCTTCACCATTACTGTCTCCCAGGACAGCACCTCCAGCTTCACCATTACTGTCTCCCAGGACAGCACTATCAGCCCCACATTTACTGACTACCAGGACATCACCTCCAGCCTTACAGTTTCTGACTACATGGCCAGTATCAAGGGCAGTACCATTCAGCCCAGACTTTTTATGTTCCCATCTGTTGTAGAAAGCTTCCAGGTTTTCTATGAAAGCAGCTTTGATGTTATCCTCTTTTAATACCCTTGTGATTATAGTCCACAGATTTATCTCATTTGGGCATACCCAAAAACACTTCCCTGTTTTAATACTGCTTGTAGATAGTTCTTGGATATCTGCACAAGGGGCGTAACACCAATTTCCACAAAAATGACAATTTATCCATGTGGAAGCCCGTTTGTTTGATTGACCGCAGACTACACAGAGCTTCATAATGATTTGAATGGTTGATTTACTGTAATTCTACTAGCAACCTCTTGAATATTCTATTAATAACCTCCTTAAAGTGAAGCTCTAGCTATTTGTATTTCTATTTCTAACTGTACTTGTATATTGGACAGCTTACCGTGTACGTTCCTGATTTATATTTATTGTTTGTGTTTGATAAGGGCGCCTACAACCCCATCCATTTACAGTCTGCTTTATTGTCCAACGAATCCATTTGAAACCAGTCAAGGGTTCGGACCAGTCAAGGGTTCGGACCAGTCGAGGGTTCGGACCAGTCATTTACAGTGGAACCCCGGTTTTTGTCCTTAATCTGTTCCAGAAGGTTGGTCGAAATCTTAAATGGACAAAAACCGAAGTACTATTTCCCATAAGAAATAATGTAAATCCAATTAATCCATTCCAGACACCTAAATTATTAACAAAAAATACATTTTTAGAGAATAACTATAGTTTTACATATAGAAAACAATAAGAAATAAATATAAATGACTAATTTTAATGGATAAATAAACATTTAACCCTTTCAGGGTCCAAGGCCCAAATCTGAAGTGGTGCCCCAGTGTCCAAGAATTTTCCAAAAAAAAATTTGTTATTTTTTCTTATGAAATGGTAGAGAATCTTTTTGCAAAGGAAATAAAACAAAAAGTATGAAATTTGATGGAAAATTGACAAAATTATGCTCTCGCGAATTTTGATGTGTCAGCGATATTTACGAATCGGCGATTTTGCCGACTTTGACTCCCATTTTAGGCCAATTACATCATTCCAGTCGACCAAATTCTTAGCTATTTTACTAGTACTACTTCTATTCTATCGATTGAGCACAAGAAATCGCCAAGTCAACTGTTTCAACTACAAAATAAAGTGATCGGAAATTGGTAATTTGGCCAATTTAACACAAAGTTCAAAATATTCCAATTTCAAAATAGCATCCAGAATAAACAATGTAGGCATTCCTGGCACTAAACTAACATTTCCTCGGTTCATTAGTTACGTTTTGAGGCTTTACAAATAAATCCCATTTTTATTTTTTATTTACATAATGAATTTTTATTCACACCAAAAAATAGAAGATTTACTGTTATGCAATATTGTAATAATTGTATAAATATCATCACCACATTTGTGAATGTGTATTAGATCCACCAGCTGGCGTGTATTAGACGTGTGAGGTCGTTTGTTTACTCTTGAACATCGACAAAAATTTAACATTTCCGCTACTTTGAGCTCAGTTTCAAGCCATTTCCGGTGCTAAAACCAATCAAAATCATCTCTATTTCTGTAATATGTCTTCCATTCTATCAAAGTGGGAGTTGTCACAGCTGCTCTTTGCTGATGACACTGTGCTCTTGGGAGATTCTGAAGAGAAGCTGCAGAGATTGGTGGATGAATTTGGTAGGGTGTGCAAAAGAAGAAAATTAAAGGTGAATACAGGAAAGAGTAAGGTTATGAGGATAACAAAAAGATTAGGTGATGAAAGATTGAATATCAGATTGGAGGGTGAGAGTATGGAGGAGGTGAACGTATTCAGATATTTGGGAGTGGACGTGTCAGCGGATGGGTCTATGAAAGATGAGGTGAATCATAGAATTGATGAGGGAAAAAGAGTGAGTGGTGCACTTAGGAGTCTGTGGAGACAAAGAACTTTGTCCTTGGAGGCAAAGAGGGGAATGTATGAGAGTATAGTTTTACCAACGCTCTTACATGGGTGTGAAGCGTGGGTGATGAATGTTGCAGCGAGGAGAAGGCTGGAGGCAGTGGAGATGTCATGTCTGAGGGCAATGTGTGGTGTGAATATAATGCAGAGAATTCGTAGTTTGGAAGTTAGGAGGAGGTGCGGGATTACCAAAACTGTTGTCCAGAGGGCTGAGGAAGGGTTGTTGAGGTGGTTTGGACATGTAGAGAGAATGGAGCGAAACAGAATGACTTCAAGAGTGTATCAGTCTGTAGTGGAAGGAAGGCGGGGTAGGGGTCGGCCTAGGAAGGGTTGGAGGGAGGGGGTAAAGGAGGTTTTGTGTGCGAGGGGCTTGGACTTCCAGCAGGCATGCGTGAGCGTGTTTGATAGGAGTGAATGGAGACAAATGGTTTTTAATACTTGACGTGCTGTTGGAGTGTGAGCAAAGTAACATTTATGAAGGGATTCAGGGAAACCGGCAGGCCGGACTTGAGTCCTGGAGATGGGAAGTACAGTGCCTGCACTCTGAAGGAGGGGTGTTAATGTTGCAGTTTAAAAACTGTAGTGTAAAGCACCCTTCTGGCAAGACAGTGATGGAGCGAATGATGGTGAAAGTTTTTCTTTTTCGGGCCACCCTGCCTTGGTGGGAATCGGCCAGTGTGATAAAAAAAAAAAAAAAATCTTGTATCTGCCAAGCAATCATTGCACCAAGTAGGCATAAGAGTGTTGCTGAAAGTGGCAAGAAAAGGTATAAGTGTTTAAGTCTTAGAGTTAATGAAAAAAATAGATACTAGACAAGAGATAGCCTGTGACTTTAATGAAGCATCATTTTGTACAGTTAAAAAGAACGAGGTAAATATACGAGTTTGTGTAATGAATAACTGACTGTCTGACTTGACTGACTGACTTTACTGAATTGACTGATTTACTGACTTGACTGACTGACTTTACTTACTGACTTTCAATTAGACTTTTTCACTGAAGAGTACCCTGACAAATTTAGAAGCAGTGCTCTGAAATGGTGTCTAGAGCAGCTGATACCTTAGTGTCAGCTGTATAATGTACTGCAGGGTAAAGTAGCCCAAAAATTCATTACAGAATTTATGCACACTCCAGTACAACCATCGACTTCAGTACTAGAACTTCTGCTATCCACCTCAGCCCAGTAGGGACACAGCATAACTCTTCACAATAATTGACAAACACCAGCACTCACAATTTAAAGTAAGAAATTTCTATTGTATTTGTAGTCTTAAGCAGTAAAAACAACTTAATACAGCGGACCCCCGGATTAAGATGTCATTGGAATAAGTAGCATTTTTACGTTAAAATATTGGCTCGGTAAACATCACTGAATTCGGTATAAATCATTCGTGTCGGGGCCTGAGCTGCCCAGTGTGCCATTGTTTACCAGCCAGTGAGGACGATCCCACGTGTTCATACGATACATTTCGTATTATTCCATTCTTTTTAGTGCTTGTAACTGCTAAATAAGCCACCAAGGGCCCAAAGAAAGCTTCTAGTGCCAGTCAGCCCTTTGGTAAAGGGCTGAAAGAGAGGGGAGAATGTGCCTTTTTCAGTGATTCTGCAATATGTATGATACTAAAGCAGCAGGAGTCTATAAAGGCTATAGTGGCAGCCAGTGATAAAGTGTAGCATTAACTGTGGCAAGTAAGTTAAGCGATTAATCGATAGAAAATGGACAGCACGAATCTAACCCCTCCAATGTTGTTGGAGTTATATAGGGCAACTGACAACACCACCGTCTCTAGTCTCTACCGCTGCTGCCACCTCCACCACCACTTTGTACGGCTTATGTCTCAGTGGGCCTTATACACCCAACAACAACACAGCAACACTTGTGACATAGTTAATGACGTATTTTATTCATTCTAGAGTATGTGTCATGTTTCAATGTTATTAATATTGTTTATGTCATATTAGATGAATTGTGCTAGATAAATAAGCTGTAGAGCTGATATTAGTGTCATATTGAAGGACTATCTTGTCCTGTCTCCCAACACAATTCCTAACATACACCAGAAACAGACCTCTTTGGAAAACTTTTTTGAGCAACAGGGGTCCAGTGACTCTCAAGCTGGTCCTAGTGGCATTAAAAAAAAAGAAGGGAAGTAACCCAGGATAAGGACTTGGTACCTGAAGTCTTTATGGAGTGGGATTCCCCTTCCAAACAGTTGTGAACTCCTCCATCCTCTCCCCTCCTCCTGTCTTCCATACATCACCATGTCTTCAATAAAGGTAAGTGTGATGTTATTATTGTTTTATTCCTCATGTATCATTGTTTTCTGTGTAGGTAAATGTATATTTCATATATAAAACATTTTTTTAATACTTTTGGGTGTCTTAAACGGAGTAATTGCATTTCCATTATTACTTATGGGGAATGTTAGTTCGGTTTAAGCCAGATTCGGTATAAGACACTCTCTCTGGAATGAATTAATTACGTTATCTGGGGGCCCACTGTACATCACAACAATGAACAACAATTACATATTCACTTTGATCTTTGTAAGATCTGGATGTCTAAAAAAAAGTTTTGGCTTTTTAGGGGCTACCAGGAACGTAACCCTATTTTTCCCATAAGTTCTTCAATTTAATTAACACGGATTTACCTAACACAGTGTTTTAAGGAATGTAACTACTGTGTAATATAACGGTCTACTGTATGTCCAGGATGTCATCATTTTCAGCCAAGGTCTGAAACCAATTGTCAAATGACACTTTTTGTGCAAAATCAGATCCCTGCAGTTCCTGCACTATGGGCACTCGATATGGACAAATGCTCCCTCCCTCTTTTTATTTTTTTGCCACTCTGTCGCAAGTTGCAGGTGATAAGTCAGTCTCTAGGGACAGTCATTGTAAGGGCTTTCTTGGAAAGTTAAGTAACCTGTTAATGTATGTCCTGCATGTTTTTTTTCAGTCATTGCAAGGCAGCTGCCCCAATGAACATTCACCAATTAACCTGTTTACTCCAGTTTTTTCACCATTTGTATCACTCTCTTTACGGGCGCTGTAGTATTAAACTGTTTTCTGACATTCAAGAGCATTATCCTGAATGAACCTGTAGTCCAACATGATTATACAAAGAACACTTTCTGCTCAATCGTGTACGTGTTTACCACACCAAGACTAGTCATGAACTGAGCGTATCAGAGTGGGAAGAAAACGATATCAGAAGTTTATGCTGGTTGCTATGGTGGCTGCTATATGGTGCCATGCAGGCGAGACATGCTGGAGCCGTGTTGCATTTAAAAATGTCTATCCATATTGGTACTCCCGTAGCTGCAAGTGTTGCATTTAAAAATGTCTATCCATGTTGGTACTCCCGTAGCTGCAACCGTCTTGTTTGTATATCATGTCTGTACTAAATGATAACTCAGGGCCTCCTACAAGTGAAACACCCTGTAGCTCTCACCTTCCTTCACCGAACCCCTCCCCCCACCCACCTTCATAGATTCCCTGACCCACCTTCACCCATCTACCACAATTCCCCATCATCAATACTCTCTCTCCATTCTTCACCCCACCATGTTTTCATGGACCTCTCCCCACACTTGCACCTACCTCTTCCCCAAACATTTGCCCTCACCTGCATATCCTCACCCACTTGCC
Organism: Cherax quadricarinatus; assembly: GCF_038502225.1. Classification (NCBI taxonomy): domain Eukaryota; kingdom Metazoa; phylum Arthropoda; class Malacostraca; order Decapoda; family Parastacidae; genus Cherax; species Cherax quadricarinatus. The sequence goes on along the minus strand of NC_091311.1, from coordinate 36,610,903 downwards.
TCTACCCACTCTCACTCAGAACTTCACTTAACCTTCTCCACCCAATAACCTGTCCTCACTCACTAGCTCCCCTGCACCCACTCTCACACACACACATGCTCTCTCTCACATGTACACATACACAGAGGAGCTATGAATCGACCCCTGCAACCACATAGGTGAGTACGCACAAATAGCCCAAATGTCTATCAACAAGTGCATTTGAAAACTAGTAACTAACACACAAAGCAGAGGCAAGGGCAGGAGCAGGGACTTGACCCCTGAAACCACATATAGGAAAGTACATATACATGTTTGTACTTATGTATGTTATATATATATATGAATGTCCTATACCGAATGATAAATGGTCAGTTGAGTTTTAAGCCTATTAACTACACAAGGGCCAAGAATACAATAGACAACCATCTTTCCCACCAGTTAGGTTCCAGAAAAATGGAGCTGTATGTAAGAATGTGATGTATGGAATGAAACACTTGTGGGAAAAATTGGGTTACATGCAATGACCCTTAAACGTGTACAGTGTTGACTTAGCTGGGTTATCCAAGGTTAAATTTACATTTTTTTTTATGTGTCCATAATGTGTGTTAAAAACACTAAAAAAACTTGTGGGATATAAACCCAAAGTCTAAAATACTTATGTAAGACTTTTCAGGGAAGTCAGTCTGACACAGCTATTGTGTATTCCACACAAAATGGGTATGTGTTCCTTCCAGAGAAAATGGATATAGCTAATAATGACCTATTGTGTATTTCACACAAAATGGGCAAGTGCTCCTTCCAAAGAAAATGGATATACTGTAGTTAACATGACACACAAAATCGTAATGACACGTTTGCAAACAAACCATACCATGGGTGGGGTTTGAACCCGCAGTCAGAGTCTCAAAACTCCAGACTGTTGGGTTAGCCACTGGGCCAGCTATGGTGTAGAAATATACCTAGTTGGATGAATCTTATAAGCTAGAAGGCCCAGTGGCTAATGCGATGGTCTGGAGTTTTGAGAGACTGACCACGGGTTCAAACCCCACCTGTAGTATGGTTTGTTTGCAATTGTATCATTACGATTTCATGAGTCATGTTGACGGCTTTGAGGGGACTTGAGCTAGAGTTCGTCATGGCCATGCTAGCAGGAGATTCATTTGTAAAAACTTGCATTTGTGGTCACAGTGGTGCCTATGCTAACCTTCCTATGGTGAATAAAATATACCTAATTGGATGAATCTTATAAGCTAGCTAGCCCAGTGGCTAATGTGACGGTCTGGAGTTTTGAGACTGACCGCAGGTTCAAACCCTACCCGTGGTATGGTTTGGATATAGTTAAGAATGCGTTGGCCATTATTTCTACCTGCAGCTGTCTTTTTTTTAAACATTTACTCACTTTTATTACTCTTCTTAACACCTCAGGTATTACTAGTATTCCTTTGCTTTTATGCCATGGTTAATATCCAGAGAAAAGACAGGTGATAAAAAAGAAAAATGGTGAACACAAAGTAGGTAGCAGCCAGCAGCTACCTGAACCCACCTCACCTCAGTGTCTCTTGAGATGACATCCAGTGAACATCTTCTACACAGAGATATCATACACAAAGTATGAATGCATTTGGTTAAGGACTAACCAGTTTGGAAAAAAATAAAATCAGCATTAATGACACCTCAAATATAGTATCTGTGGCTCTTCACCAATCTACCAAAAAAAAAAAAAAAATGTGAGCAATCAATACTTGCATAAAATAACCATGCTCAGGTTATTAATACATTTGGTAAAAATCTAAGAGAAAAAGTAATTTTTATAATTCAACTGGAAATTGAACTGAAAGGAAGAAAAAAGGTAGTCACTACATTAAGTGGTGAACCTTCAGAGTGAAAGGTGGAAATAAATCAAAGAAAAAAATGAATCATGAATAAATGGAAATGCAGTAGGTAGAGGTACAAAAGTGGTAGTCTACTGTACTTTAATTCCTAAATAGGGATTAAGGAAAATTGTGTATATACACTGAGAAATACGCCTCATGGTGTATATATCCTCATATGATAAATGTTAACTACATTACATTATATATTTTGCACTGCATTTTCAAAATTTGTACATAAAATGTAACAATGGAAAGAGTTGCATCTGTAATGGTAAGAGCTGTGCCCTTTTTGCACAATATCATATGGTACAATCATGTCACTATTGTCATCTGATAACAAACTCTTAAGTGTTTTTTTAAACACTGAGATTCCGTCCGTATTAAAATTATGAAAGAGTTTGAAGTTTTATTTTTACCCTGATATATCACTGAAAGATGGGATACAATTATTTTTGTTCTTATTGGGAAATGCTAAACCCCCTAACCCCTCAAGGGAGGTTCCTTGATGCTGGTGAGGGGCTCTTGATCTAGGGAATGGGATCTGTGCTCCAGTTCCCTGAATTGAGCCTGAATGCCTCCCATCCCACCCACATGCGCTGTATAATCCTATGGGTTTAGCGCTCCCCCATGATCATAATAATAATAATAAACCCCCTAAGTCATACAGCACTGGGGAATGGGAAGCAATGAGGTCTGATCCAAGAAAGGGGCAGACAGAATCTATTCCTTGGATCAAAAGTTCTTTACTGGTGAAAGAATCCCCTAGGAGGAAAAGTGGTTGGAGTTACAGTACAATATAATTAGCAACATTTGTTATTGACCTTTTTATATAACAAGGCTCTGGTAAAGTATTACTAAATATGTAATTTACTATTGTATTGCAAAAACAATTATTTTCTTGAAAGCTCTAAACCAGACTAAGCACTAAAAAGGGACGGAGTAAACTGGCGGCAAACAAATGATGGACCTCTACTAATGTCAGTTACTATCCTGTATGTAGGACTATGAAGGTCATAAGAGCAGTCAAAATAGCGGAGGCAATGAGCATCACGGGGATCATTCAAGGATGGAACATTCACATCTGCATATAGGATCTCCAAAGGTGAGGAGCGAAAAGCACCTAGACATAAACATAATCCCTGATGACGAATGGGATCAAGTTAAAGAGTTGCAGGAGAGGCCACTAAATATATCTGGTCACCACACACTAGTTTCGATAAAATTAGGAATGAATGCAGTCGAAGGAGAGCTTGACGATTCACCCCATGAAAGATGAGTGAGGGTTTTAAGGAGGTTCAGCCAGCTATGGCAAGTTGCTTTCAGGAAGGTAATGTGAGGTTTCCAGAACAACCAGCGATCAAACAAAAGGCTGAGAAATCTGACCGTATCATGTTCAGGGATACATGAGCCATACAGATACAATGAAGTATCAGGGATGATAAGGTCTGGTGAAAGTAATTTGGTGCATTTTAGCACAGGAAAATTTAAACATATGAGTAGGGGCCCAATGGGAAACATGGTTGACAGCATTCTGGAGAGAGGCTGTTACTAGGCGACAATCAGCGCCTGCACAAGCTATAGAGTGATGACCAAATATTAGATGGGAGAACAGCTGGCAGATCATTTATAGCAAGGAGAAAAAGTGTGCTAAGGACATTGTGGAAAATTAAATTTACCTGGATGTAACTCATAAGATACATACCAGTAAATGGTAACAAAGATAATTATTTTTTATCAAAGTTACAGAGACAAGTAGGAATTTTAGGACACCTAGGTCACAAAAAATATCCCCCTTAGATACCTACTACTGTCACATCCACAAGTCACTCTTGACCTATATTAATTTCAAATGAAATATACTTTTTTCTTTCTTTCAACGTACCAGCCGTATCCCACTGAGGTGGGGTGGCCCAAAAGAAAAAACTGAAGTTTCTCCTTTTAAATTTAGTAATATATACAGGAGAAGGGGTTACTAGCCCCTTGCTCCCGGCATTTTAGTCGCCTCTTACGACACGCATGGCTTACAGAGGAAGAATTCTGTTCCACTTCCCCATGGAGATAAGAGGAAATAAACAAGAACAAGAATTAGAAAGAAAATAGAAGAAAACCCAGAGGGGTGTGTATATATATGCTTGTACACGTATGTGTAGTGTGACCTAAGTGTAAGTAGAAGTAGCAAGACTTACCTGTAATCTTGCATATTTATGAGACAGACAAAAGACACCAGCAATCCTACCATCATGTAAAACAATTACAGGCTTTTGTTTTACACTCACTTGGCAGGACGGTAGTACCTCCCTGGGCGGTTGCTGTCTACCAACCTACTACCTATAATGAAATATACATTAATATAAATATGTGGACTGTATGTTAAAATTAATAAATGATTACATATACACATTTAGGTAACAGATGGAAAATTTATAATCATAAGACTCACCAATTTGTCTGGAGATTACAGTATGTCATACCCCTCTGCCTAAATATGAAGAAAATACTGGCCAGAATCTCAACATTCAAATTCCAATTCAAATTCAAATTCAAAGTTTATTCTCTATAAGGATTACAATGCTGAGTTTACAGAAATTTGGTTATTGTGTGTTTTACATGTAGTAAAATTGTGATTACAGAGTGTACCACTAGAACGCATAGCATGGCTAGGCATTTCGGGCAGACTTAGTTTTATTCTTAATTGTAAAATATTACAAATTATGAGGTAAGTTGGTATTATGGCTAAGTGACTAAATACTAGTTTGTGAGTTTAGCAATGTGAATGCTTTTGTTTTGGCACAGTACATAGTTTCAGTATTGGAGTATCACAGGATTCATTATTTTAAGATTGAGATTAATATTTCTGTTTATGGTCAAATGAGTGAGTGAGTGTAAGAACATAAATAGACAATGACTTAGCTGGGGTTCCTAAGCTGTCCTGTCCATCTGCTTAATGCTCACATTATGCAGGATTGCAAATCCAACAATTTCGGCTCCTATTTGGGAAGTTTCAACCACAATATAACTTGCAGAGCAACGAAATTTATGCACATTTCATTAACGTGCCTGTACCACATTCAAAAACATTGGCGTCTCTTCCCTGTTCGTCAGCGCAGGCGCAGAGCTTCCCTGTCGGTTCACTTCTTTAAAATACACTTTAGAGCAAAAGTAATGTATTAATCAGGTATATTTACATTATAAAAAATATACAGCATAATTTTGGGAAATTATTTTCCACAGACACAGCACTGCAGGTAGTAGGTTGGTAGACAGCAACCACCCAGGGAAGTACTACCGTCCTGCCAGATGACTGTGAAACAAAAACCTGTAACTGTTTTGCATGATGGTAGGATTGCTGGTTTCTTTTTCTGTCTCATAAACACGCTAAGATAACAGGGATATCTTGCTACTCCTACTTACACTTTGGTCACACTTCACAGACACGCACATGCATATATATATATACATACATCTAGGTTTTTCTCCTTTTTCTAAATAGCTCTTGTTCTTTTTTATTTCTTCTATTGTCCATGGGGAAGTGGAAAAGAATCTTTCCTCCGTAAGCCATGCGTGTCGTATGAGGCGACTAAAATGCCGGGAGCAATGGGCTAGTAACCCCTTCTCCTGTATACAATTACTAAAAAAGAGAAGAAGAAAAACTTTATAAAACTGGGTTGCTTAAATGTGCGTGGATGTAGTGCGGATGACAAGAAACAGATGATTGCTGATGTTATGAATGAAAAGAAGTTGGATGTCCTGGCCCTAAGCGAAACAAAGCTGAAGGGGGTAGGAGAGTTTCAGTGGGGGGAAATAAATGGGATTAAATCTGGAGTATCTGAGAGAGTTAGAGCAAAGGAAGGGGTAGCAGTAATGTTAAATGATCAGTTATGGAAGGAGAAAAGAGAATATGAATGTGTAAATTCAAGAATTATGTGGATTAAAGTAAAGGTTGGATGCGAGAAGTGGGTCATAATAAGCGTGTATGCACCTGGAGAAGAGAGGAATGCAGAGGAGAGAGAGAGATTTTGGGAGATGTTAAGTGAATGTATAGGAGCCTTTGAACCAAGTGAGAGAGTAATTGTGGTAGGGGACTTGAATGCTAAAGTAGGAGAAACTTTTAGAGAGGGTGTGGTAGGTAAGTTTGGGGTGCCAGGTGTAAATGATAATGGGAGCCCTTTGATTGAACTTTGTATAGAAAGGGGTTTAGTTATAGGTAATACATATTTTAAGAAAAAGAGGATAAATAAGTATACACGATATGATGTAGGGCGAAATGACAGTAGTTTGTTGGATTATGTATTGGTAGATAAAAGACTGTTGAGTAGACTTCAGGATGTACATGTTTATAGAGGGGCCACAGATATATCAGATCACTTTCTAGTTGTAGCTACACTGAGAGTAAAAGGTAGATGGGATACAAGGAGAATAGAAGCATCAGGGAAGAGAGAGGTGAAGGTTTATAAACTAAAAGAGGAGGCAGTTAGGGTAAGATATAAACAGCTATTGGAGGATAGATGGGCTAATGAGAGCATAGGCAATGGGGTCGAAGAGGTATGGGGTAGGTTTAAAAATGTAGTGTTAGAGTGTTCAGCAGAAGTTTGTGGTTACAGGAAAGTGGGTGCAGGAGGGAAGAGGAGCGATTGGTGGAATGATGATGTAAAGAGAGTAGTAAGGGAGAAAAAGTTAGCATATGAGAAGTTTTTACAAAGTAGAAGTGATGCAAGGAGGGAAGAGTATATGGAGAAAAAGAGAGAAGTTAAGAGAGTGGTGAAGCAATGTAAAAAGAGAGCAAATGAGAGAGTGGGTGAGATGTTATCAACAAATTTTGTTGAAAATAAGAAAAAGTTTTGGAGTGAGATTAACAAGTTAAGAAAGCCTAGAGAACAAATGGATTTGTCAGTTAAAAATAGGAGAGGAGAGTTATTAAATGGAGAGTTAGAGGTATTGGGAAGATGGAAGGAATATTTTGAGGAATTGTTAAATGTTGATGAAGATAGGGAAGCTGTGATTTCGTGTATAGGGCAAGGAGGAATAACATCTTGTAGGAGTGAGGAAGAGCCAGTTGTGAGTGTGGGGGAAGTTCGTGAGGCAGTAGGTAAAATGAAAGGGGGTAAGGCAGCCGGGATTGATGGGATAAAGATAGAAATGTTAAAAGCAGGTGGGGATATAGTTTTGGAGTGGTTGGTGCAATTATTTAATAAATGTATGGAAGAAGGTAAGGTACCTAGGGATTGGCAGAGAGCATGCATAGTTCCTTTGTATAAAGGCAAAGGGGATAAAAGAGAGTGCAAAAATTATAGGGGGATAAGTCTGTTGAGTGTACCTGGTAAAGTGTATGGTAGAGTTATAATTGAAAGAATTAAGAGTAAGACGGAGAATAGGATAGCAGATGAACAAGGAGGCTTTAGGAAAGGTAGGGGGTGTGTGGACCAGGTGTTTACAGTGAAACATATAAGTGAACAGTATTTAGATAAGGCTAAAGAGGTCTTTGTGGCATTTATGGATTTGGAAAAGGCGTATGACAGGGTGGATAGGGGGGCAATGTGGCAGATGTTGCAAGTGTATGGTGTAGGAGGTAGGTTACTGAAAGCAGTGAAGAGTTTTTACGAGGATAGTGAGGCTCAAGTTAGAGTATGTAGGAAAGAGGGAAATTTTTTCCCAGTAAAAGTAGGCCTTAGACAAGGATGTGTGATGTCACCGTGGTTGTTTAATATATTTATAGATGGGGTTGTAAGAGAAGTAAATGCGAGGGTCTTGGCAAGAGGCGTGGAGTTAAAAGATAAAGAATCACACACAAAGTGGGAGTTGTCACAGCTGCTCTTTGCTGATGACACTGTGCTCTTGGGAGATTCTGAAGAGAAGTTGCAGAGATTGGTGGATGAATTTGGTAGGGTGTGCAAAAGAAGAAAATTAAAGGTGAATACAGGAAAGAGTAAGGTTATGAGGATAACAAAAAGATTAGGTGATGAAAGATTGAATATCAGATTGGAGGGAGAGAGTATGGAGGAGGTGAACGTATTCAGATATTTGGGAGTGGACGTGTCAGCAGATGGGTCTATGAAAGATGAGGTGAATCATAGAATTGATGAGGGAAAAAGAGTGAGTGGTGCACTTAGGAGTCTGTGGAGACAAAGAACTTTGTCCTTGGAGGCAAAGAGGGGAATGTATGAGAGTATAGTTTTACCAACGCTCTTATATGGGTGTGAAGCGTGGGTGATGAATGTTGCAGCGAGGAGAAGGCTGGAGGCAGTGGAGATGTCATGTCTGAGGGCAATGTGTGGTGTGAATATAATGCAGAGAATTCGTAGTTTGGAAGTTAGGAGGAGGTGCGGGATTACCAAAACTGTTGTCCAGAGGGCTGAGGAAGGGTTGTTGAGGTGGTTCGGACATGTAGAGAGAATGGAGCGAAACAGAATGACTTCAAGAGTGTATCAGTCTGTAGTGGAAGGAAGGCGGGGTAGGGGTCGGCCTAGGAAGGGTTGGAGGGAGGGGGTAAAGGAGGTTTTGTGTGCGAGGGGCTTGGACTTCCAGCAGGCATGCGTGAGCGTGTTTGATAGGAGTGAATGGAGACAAATGGTTTTTAATACTTGACGTGCTGTTGGAGTGTGAGCAAAGTAACATTTATGAAGGGATTCAGGGAAACCGGCAGGCCGGACTTGAGTCCTGGAGATGGGAAGTACAGTGCCTGCACTCTGAAGGAGGGGTGTTAATGTTGCAGTTTAAAAACTGTAGTGTAAAGCACCCTTCTGGCAAGACAGTGATGGAGTGAATGATGGTGAAAGTTTTTCTTTTTCGGGCCACCCTGCCTTGGTGGGAATCGGCTGGTGTGATAATAAAAAATAAAAAAAAAACAGCACTGCAGGACACCCTGAGCTTTTACAAAGTCAGGGGAAAACAAATTATTAACCTGAACACAAAAATGTCTTTCAGAAAAGAAGTTTTTAAATTATTATTATTATAATCATGGGGGAAGTGCTAAACCCAGAGGATTATGGATGTGGAAGGCATTCAGGCTTAATTCAGGGAACTGGAGCACAGATCCAATTCCCTAAATCAAGAGCCCCTCACCAACATCAAGGAACCTTCCTTGAGGGGAGAAGTTTTTAAAGAAAAATGGCAATTGCCTCAGAGGCCTAAGGAGTGAATTTGGGCCAAGATGTTATATCTCCAAGTAGTGTCATATGCCTCTTCAAGATCAAGAAAGACTTCAATAACTGAGTGGTTACTAGCAAAGGCATTACAAACATGGGTATCTAAGCAGAGTAAGGGATCAGTAGTAGAGCAGCTCTTATGAAAGCCATATTAATGAAGGGAGAGCCTATCGTGTGTCTCTAAATACCACATCAAACGTCTATTTACCAGACGTTCCATCACCTTGTAAATTGCAGTGGTAAGAACAATGGGACACTATTATTATTATTATTATTATTATTATTATTATTATTATTATTATTATTATTATTATTATTATTATTATTATTATTATCATCAAAAAGAAGAGCTAAACCACAAGAGCTATACAGCGCTGGAAGGATGTGAGGGTATCGGGTAGGGAGAGGGATGATTAGCAGGTTATGGAGTACAGCAGGCCAGTGGATAGTGCAGGGGTAGAGGGTAGCAAGAGACTGAGGTAGAAAGGACTGAGGGAAATGCTAAAAGTATCATCATCAGAGTTTGTAGAGTAAGTCAGTTGATGTCAAAAAGTCAATGAGAGACTCTGGATTAAAGGAGGGTCCATCAGCAAGAAGGGAAGGTAAAGAAAGAGCAGCAGAGCGGAGATAACGTTGGAGGTAAATTCTGCATGCTCGTTGATAGAGTGGGTAGTCCAACAGAATGTGGCTAATAGATACTGAAACCTGACAATTCTCACAGAGAGGAACAGGGCGCCTCTCCATGAGATACCTGTGAGTAAGACGAGTGTGGCTGATGTGAAGACGGGAGAAAGCAGTCTCTCAACCTCGACATTGATGACAAGT
>NC_091311.1:36488083-36600980 GCF_038502225.1 Cherax quadricarinatus | reverse complement strand
TGAGGAAATATAAACCGAAAAAGACAGATTAAAATGAACTCAAAGCATTCAATAGAGCGGAAGACTAAAGCAAAGGACTTAAGAATGATAATGTCAGAGGATCTCCCTTCAAGGATCACAAAAATGTCATTATCACAGCCACAAGGAAAATGATGCGCTGGATAACTTGAACCTTCAAAACGAGAGATGCCCAGCCGATGATTATATTCCTAAAGTCACTTGTTCTTTCTCTATGTTGGAATATTTCCGTGTACTAACAGCCCTTTCAAAGTACGCGTGAGTGCAAACCTGAAAATGTACCAAGAACCTTCACTGACCTGATAAAACATTCAGTCATGCAACTAAATTGTTGGGAATGTTTGAAGTCCCTTGATTTCAGTTATTTGGAATACTTGAAGTCCTTATCTCTTTGGAAAATAGGCGAGATAGATACATCATAACTGAAGTCGAGAGGGATTGATCCCAAATCTATGCACATAAATCAATCCCCCAATAATAAGCAAAGGTGCCATGAGCACCTTTGCTATTATTCCCTTTTTATTGGATGTCATGAACACCCAGACAAGTTTCGTGGTCCCAGACCACAAGACTTGGCCTGAGGCCTGGCCGAGGTGGTCTGGGGCCTGGCCGAGGTGGTCTGGGGCCTGGCCGAGGTGGTCTGGGGCCTGGCCGAGGTGGTCTGGGACCTGGCCGAGGTGGTCTGGGGCCTGGCCGAGGTGGCCTGGGGCCTGGCCGAGGTGGTCTGGTCCTCTGATGTTCTTCATGTAAACTTCAGAGACTCACATTCGAAGGAAATAAGATTGAAATAGATATAAGTAAAATGATTGAACATTAAAAAATCCCTGGAACAGGAAACAGGAGAAGACTTCTCATATTTTCTCATCTCTTCAACTCTAAAATGCACTAAGCATCAATTATCTCATTACTGTGTAATTCTTTGATATTTTTACTCCTTGATATTATTTCCTCGTCTATATAACAAAAAATCAATAGTAGTTTTTTATCTATTAATAATCACCCTCAATAATTTAGAATTGGTTACAATCGCTTTTTTAAAATTACAACCCGCTGTTTTATCCCATTATCTGTAGTTAATTTACCATAACTATGTTCTAGAAGATGAGGTAATGAGGGACTGATTAACTCTAACTACTTCTCCTTTATCTATATCTACTTCTATGTGTTGCATTTTGTACTGATATTCTTTACAAGGTGCAACATTATTCTTGTTTAGGTGAAGTAATCAGGGACTGATCACCTCGTCTTCTACTATCTTCGTCTGTCATCTCTGTATTCAGTGGATGAAGCCGCTGGTTGACAACACGTCTTCAGGTAAGTTACATAGGTGTTACATGTGTCTGGCTCCTCGTAAAGTTACCCAGGTGTTACACATGTGTCTGACTCCTCATAAAGTTACCCAGGTGTTACATGTGTCTGGCTCCTCAAAAAGTTACCCAGGTGTTACACATGTGTCTGACTCCTCATAAAGTTACCCAGGTGTTACACATGTGTCTGACTCCTCATAAAGTTACCCAGGTGTTACACATGTGTCTGACTCCTCATAAAGTTACCCAGGTGTTACACATGTGTCTGACTCCTCATTAAGTTACCCAGGTGTTACACATGTGTCTGACTCCTCATAAAGTTACCCAGGTGTTACACATGTGTCTGACTTCTCATAAAGTTACCCAGGTGTTACACATGTGTCTGACTCCTCATAAAGTTACCCAGGTGTTACACATGTGTCTGACTCCTCATAAAGTTACCCAGGTGTTACACATGTGTCTGACTCCTCATAAAGTTACCCAGGTGTTACACATGTGTCTGACTCCTCAAAAAGTTACCCAGGTGTTACACATGTGTCTGACTCCTCAAAAAGTTACCCAGGTGTTACACATGTGTCTGACTCCTCATAAAGTTACCCAGGTGTTACACATGTGTCTGACTCCTCATAAAGTTACCCAGGTGTTACACATGTGTCTGACTCCTCATTAAGTTACCCAGGTGTTACACATGTGTCTGACTCCTCATTAAGTTACCCAGGTGTTACACATGTGTCTGACTCCTCATAAAGTTACCCAGGTGTTACACATGTGTCTGACTCCTCATAAAGTTACCCAGGTGTTACACATGTGTCTGACTCCTCATAAAGTTACCCAGGTGTTACACATGTGTCTGACTCCTCAAAAAGTTACCCAGGTGTTACACATGTGTCTGACTCCTCATAAAGTTACCCAGGTGTTACACATGTGTCTGACTCCTCATAAAGTTACCCAGGTGTTACACATGTGTCTGACTCCTCAAAAAGTTACCCAGGTGTTACACATGTGTCTGACTCCTCAAAAAGTTACCCAGGTGTTACACATGTGTCTGACTCCTCATAAAGTTACCCAGGTGTTACACATGTGTCTGACTCCTCATAAAGTTACCCAGGTGTTACACATGTGTCTGACTCCTCATTAAGTTACCCAGGTGTTACACATGTGTCTGACTCCTCATTAAGTTACCCAGGTGTTACACATGTGTCTGACTCCTCATAAAGTTACCCAGGTGTTACACATGTGTCTGACTCCTCATAAAGTTACCCAGGTGTTACACATGTGTCTGACTCCTCATTAAGTTACCCAGGTGTTACACATGTGTCTGGCTCCTCATAAAGTTACCCAGGTATTACACATGTGTCTGACTCCTCATAAAGTTACCCAGGTGTTACACAAGTGTCTGACTCCTCATAAAGTTACCCAGGTGTTACACATGTGTCTGACTCCTCATAAAGTTACCCAGGTGTTACACACGTGTCTGACTCCTCATAAAGTTACCCAGGTGTTACACACGTGTCTGACTCCTCATAAAGTTACCCAGGTGTTACACATGTGTCTGACTTCTCATAAAGTTACCCAGGTGTTACACATGTGTCTGACTCCTCATTAAGTTACCCAGGTGTTACACATGTGTCTGACTCCTCATTAAGTTACCCAGGTGTTACACATGTGTCTGACTCCTCATTAAGTTACCCAGGTGTTACACATGTGTCTGACTCCTCATTAAGTTACCCAGGTGTTACACATGTGTCTGGCTCCTCACAACTGTCTTCTGATACTTGAAGCTCCTGATCAAAGTTTTTGTTAATATTCTCTGAGATACTCTGAGTTAACTGGACTTATCAATTTAATTCATTCCCTTTACTCACCCCGTTCACTGCCTGGGTGAGAATGTGTGCCCTCACCTAACTGTGGTTGCAGGGGTCAAGTCACAGCTCATGGCTCAGCCTCTTCCCTGGTCGCTGCTAGATTCACTCTCTCTCTACTCCACGAGCTTTATCAAACCTCTTCTTAAAGCTATGCGTGGAACCTGTGTGTACTCACTCACCTGTGTGTGTGTGTGTGTGTGTGTGTGTGTGTGTGTGTGTGTGTGTGTGTGTGTGTGTGTGTGTGTGTGTGTGTGTGTGTAAACACATTCACACCTTCTACAAACACAATTAAAAACTGTGACCCCGGAAAGTTTGGTCACTAAAATTTTGAACTGGAAAGTTGCAAAGGAGAGAGAGACTGAGAGAGACAGAGAGAGACAGAGAGAAATGGAGGGAGAAGGAAGGAAAGAAGGAAGAAGGGAGAAGAGGGGAAAGGACAAAGACCAAAGAATATATGAATTTGAAAATGGAAAAAGGATGAATTGAGAGAGGCGGAGAAGAAAACTCTTTGTTAATACAGCTCCTGGAAAATGGGAGGTAATGAGATTTGATTTGATCCGAGGAAGGGAAAGGTGGCGTCAGTTCCTTGGATCAAAAGTTATTCACCCCTCACCAACACGCCTTCCTTCGAACGTAGACGTGGATGGAGGAAAATGAGGGAGAAGGAAAGGTTGTAGACGAGAAGGAGATAAAGAGGTAAATAATATGTGTGTTTGGGAGGAAGGACGGAGGCAGTGAGAGAGAGAGAGAGAGAGAGAGAGAGAGAGAGAGAGAGAGAGAGAGAGAGAGAGAGAGAGAGAGAGAGAGAGAGAGAGAGAGAGAGAGAGAGAGAGAGAGAGGGAGAGGGAGAGAGAGCGAGTATTTTTATTTCCTAAATGTTTCGCCTTCACAGCAGGCTTCTTCAGTTGAAAATAGTGATGACTTTGCCACTGCAGGGGAAAGTTATAGTGGTAATTTTAATCTTTTCAGTTTCTTAGCCTTGACCGAAGGTGTTCAGTCCCCTTTGTAAAATAATTTGTCACCCAGGGGTCAACACTGTCGATTCTCCACCACGAAGGTCAATTCTATGTTTCCCTGAAGGTGGTTGACTCTCCTAGGGTGGGGAAGTGGAGAGAAGTCAGTGGATAGTCCTGGAGTGACTGTTACATCACACTCACAATTCCTGCATTATGAGCACACCAGTTGTGTGTGTATATATGTATATGTATATATATATATATATATATATATATATATATATATATATATATATATATATATATATATATATATATATATATATATATATATATATATATATATATATATATATATATATATATATATATAGGGGAGTTTCAGTGGAGGGAAATAAATGGGATTAAATCTGGAGTATCTGAGAGAGTTAGAGCAAAGGAAGGGATATCAGTTATGGAAGGAGAAAAGAGAATATGAATGTGTAAATTCAAGAATTATGTGGATTAAAGTAAAGGTTGGATGCGAGAAGTGGGTTATAATAAGCGTGTATGCACCTGGAGAAGAGAGGAATGCAGAGGAGAGAGAGAGAGATTTTGGGAGATGTTAAGTGAATGTATAGGAACCTTTGAACCAAGTGAGAGAGTAATTGTGGTAGGGGACATGAATGCTAAACTAGGAGAAACTTTTAGAGACGGTGTGGTAGGTAAGTTTGGGGTGCCAGGTGTAAATGATAATGGGAGCCCTTTGATTGAACTTTGTATAGAAAGGGGTTTAGTTATAGGTAATACATATTTTAATAAAAAGAGGATAAATAAGTATACAAGATATGATGTAGGGCGAAATGACAGTAGTTTGTTGGATTATGTATTGGTAGATAAAAGACTGTTGAGTAGACTTCAGGATGTACATGTTTATAGAGGGGTCACAGATATATCAGATCACTTTCTAGTTGTAGCTACACTGAGAGTAAAAGGTAGATGGGATACAAGGAGAATAGAAGCATCAGGGAAGAGAGAGGTGAAGGTTTATAAACTAAAAGAGGAGGCAGTTAGGGTAAGATATAAACAGCTATTGGAGGATAGATGGGCTAATGAGAGCATAGGCAATGGGGTCGAAGAGGTATGGGGTAGGTTTAAAAATGTAGTGTTAGAGTGTTCAGCAGAAGTTTGTGGTTACAGGAAAGTGGGTGCGGGAGGGAAGAGGAGCGATTGGTGGAATGATGATGTAAAGAGAGTAGTAAGGGAGAAAAAGTTAGCATATGAGAAGTTTTTACAAAGTAGAAGTGATGCAAGGAGGGAAGAGTATATGGAGAAAAAGAGAGAGGTTAAGAGAGTGGTGAAGCAATGTAAAAAGAGAGCAAATGAGAGAGTGGGTGAGATGTTATCAGCAAATTTTGTTGAAAATAAGAAAAAGTTTTGGAGTGAGATTAACAAGTTAAGGAAGCCTAGAGAACAAATGGATTTGTCAGTTAAAAATAGGAGAGGCGAGTTATTAAATGGAGAGTTAGAGGTATTGGGAAGATGGAGGGAATATTTTGAGGAATTGTTAAATGTTGATGAAGATAGGGAAGCTGTGATTTCGTGTATAGGGCAAGGAGGAATAACATCTTGTAGGAGTGAGGAAGAGCCAGTTGTGAGTGTGGGGGAAGTTCGTGAGGCAGTAGGTAAAATGAAAGCAGGTAAGGCAGCCGGGATTGATGGGATAAAGATAAAAATGTTAAAAGCAGGTGGGGATATAGTTTTGGAGTGGTTGGTGCAATTATTTAATAAATGTATGGAAGAGGGTAAGGTACCTAGGGATTGGCAGAGAGCATGCATAGTTCCTTTGTATAAAGGCAAAGGAGATAAAAGAGAGTGCAAAAATTATAGGGGGATAAGTCTGCTGAGTATACCTGGTAAAGTGTATGGTAGAGTTATTATTGAAAGAATTAAGAGTAAGACGGAGAATAGGATAGCAGATGAACAAGGAGGCTTTAGGAAAGGTAGGGGGTGTGTGGACCAGGTGTTTACAGTGAAACATATAAGTTAACAGTATTTAGATAAGGCTAAAGAGGTCTTTGTGGCATTTATGGATTTGGAAAAGGCGTATGACAGGGTGGATTGGGGGGCAATGTGGCAGATGTTGCAAGTGTATGGTGTAGGAGGTAGGTTACTGAAAGCAGTGAAGAGTTTTTACGAGAATAGTGAGGCTCAAGTTAGAATATGTAGGAAAGACGGAAATTATTTCCCAGTAAAAGTAGGCCTTAGACAAGGATGTGTGATGTCACCGTGGTTGTTTAATATATTTATAGATGGGGTTGTAAGAGAAGTAAATGCGAGGGTCTTGGCAAGAGGCGTGGAGTTAAAAGATAAAGAATCACACACAAAGTGGGAGTTGTCACAGCTGCTCTTTGCTGATGACACTGTGCTCTTGGGAGATTCTGAAGAGAAGTTGCAGAGATTGGTGGATGAATTTGGTAGGGTGTGCAAAAGAAGAAAATTAAAAGTGAACACAGGAAAGAGTAAGGTTATGAGGATAACAAAAAGATTAGGTGATGAAAGATTGAATATCAGATTGGAGGGAGAGAGTATGGAGGAGGTGAATGTATTCAGATATTTGGGAGTGGACGTGTCAGCGGATGGGTCTATGAAAGATGAGGTGAATCATAGAATTGATGAGGGGAAAAGAGTGAGTGGTGCACTTAGGAGTCTGTGGAGACAAAGAACTTTGTCCTTGGAGGCAAAGAGGGGAATATATGAGAGTATAGTTTTACCAACGCTCTTATATGGGTGTGAAGCATGGGTGATGAATGTTGCAGCGAGAGGAAGGCTGGAGGCAGTGGAGATGTCATTTCTGAGGGCAATGTGTGGTGTGAATATAATGCAGAGAATTCGTAGTTTGGAAGTTAGGAGGAGGTGCGGGATTACCAAAACTGTTGTCCAGAGGGCTGAGGAAGGGTTGTTGAGGTGGTTCGGACATGTAGAGAGAATGGAGCGAAACAGAATGACTTCAAGAGTGTATCAGTCTGTAGAGGAAGGAAGGCGGGGTAGGGGTCGGCCTAGGAAAGGTTGGAGAGAGGGGGTGGGGGAGGTTTTGTGTGCGAGGGGCTTGGACTTCAAGCAGGCATGCGTGAGCGTGTTTGATAGGAGTGAATGGAGACAAATGGTTTTTAATACTTGACGTGCTGTTGGAGTGTGAGCAAATTAACATTTATGAAGGGGTTCAGGGAAACCGGCAGGCCGGACTTGAGTCCTGGAGATGGGAAGTACAGTGCCTGCACTCTGAAGGAGGGGTGTTAATGTTGCAGTTTAAAAACTGTAGTGTAAAGCACCCTTCTGGCAAGACAGTGATGGAGTGAATGATGGTGAAAGTTTTTCTTTTTCGGGCCACCCTGCCTTGGTGGGAATCGGCCAGTGTGATATATATATATTATATATATATATATATATATATATATATATATATATATATATATATATATATATATATATATATATATATATATGCAAGGAATTCGCGAGAGCATGCGAAATATACTCAAACACTGATCTCTGGCTGAAGGAGACTCGAACCTACGAAGCTTAGGACAAGGTACGCAGTGCTTTACCAATCTACCCACACTGGACCAATACCTTGTTTGTGTATATTTCGCATGTTCTCGCGAATTCCTTGCATTGTTCAAATCTCTAGTAAGGCTGATGCATGCAGGGGATGAGATGAAAAGCTGTAAGCCTTCTCCCTGAAAGCTGGCTGCCTTGGCTCAAACGTGTAGCGCATGCTTCACGCCAAGGTATTGGTCCAGTGTGGATAGATTGGTAAAGCACTGCGTACCTTGTCCTAAGGTTCGTAGGTTCGAGTCTCCTTCAGCCAGAGATCAGTGTTTGTATATATATATATATATATATATATATATATATATATATATATATATATATATATATATATATATATATATATATATATATATATATATATATATACAGGACAAGCCTCGGGGGGTGGAAACCATTAGTTAAAGCACTTTCACACTTCTCGGTACGTCATCAGGAGCTATGCAATGTTGCAAGGCTGCAACTGAAGGATTGAGGGAAAGTTTTCTCAGAATAGCGCAGTGCGGGTCTATCCCTGTT
Organism: Cherax quadricarinatus; assembly: GCF_038502225.1. Classification (NCBI taxonomy): domain Eukaryota; kingdom Metazoa; phylum Arthropoda; class Malacostraca; order Decapoda; family Parastacidae; genus Cherax; species Cherax quadricarinatus. The sequence continues at coordinate 36,592,724 of NC_091311.1, read as the reverse complement.
GGTGGCTCTCTCAGAATGAGAGAGCCAGGTGGTGTCATGGTTGTGAGTGATGGTGGTGGTGGTGTGTCATGATGGTGAGGGATGGTGGTGCTGGTGTGTCATGGTGGTGAGTGATGGTGGTGGTGGTGTGCCGTGATGGTGAGTGATGGTGGTGGTGGTGTGTCATGATGGTGAGGGATGGTGGTGCTGGTGTGTCATGGTGGTGAGTGATGGTGGTGGTGGTGTGTCATGATGGTGAGTGATGGTGGTGGTGGTGTGCCGTGATGGTGAGTGATGGTGGTGGTGGTGTGTCGTGATGGTGAGTGATGGTGGTGGTGGTGTGTCGTGATGGTGAGTGATGGTGGTGGTGGTGTGTCATGATGGTGAGTGATGGTGGTGGTGGTGTGTCATGATGGTGAGTGATGGTGGTGGTGGTGTATCATGATGGTGAGTGATGGTGTGTCATGATGGTGAGTGATAGTGGTGGTGTGTCATGATGGTGAGTGATGGTGGTGCTGGTGTGTCATGGTGGTGAGTGATGGTGGTGGTGGTGTGTCATGATGGTGAGTGATGGTGGTGGTGGTGTGTGATGGTGGTGAGTGATGGTGGTGGTGGTGTGTCATGATGGTGAGTGATGGTGGTGGTGGTGTGTCATGGTGGTGAGTGATGGTGGTGGTGGTGTGTCATGATGGTGAGTGATGGTGGTGGTGGTGTGTCATGATGGTGAGTGATGGTGGTGGTGGTCTGTCATGATGGTGAGTGATGGTGGTGGTGGTGTGTCATGATGGTGAGTGATAGTGGTGGTGGTGTGTCATGATGGTGAGTGATGGTGAGTGATGGTGTGTCATGATGGTGAGTGATGGTGGTGGTAGTGTGTCATGATGGTGAGTGATGGTGGTGGTGGTGTGTCATGGCGGTGAGTGATGGTGGTGGTGGTGTGTCATGATGGTGAGTGATGGCGGTGGTGGTGTATCATGATGGTGAGTGATGGTGGTGGTGGTGTGTCATGATGGTGAGTGATGGTGGTGGTGGTGTGTCATGGTGGTGAGTGATGGTGGTGGTGGTGTGTCATGATGGTGAGTGATGGTAGTGGTGGTGTATCATGATGGTGAGTGATGGTGTTGGTGGTGCGTCATGATGGTGAGTGATGGTGGTGGTGGTGTGTCATGATGGTGAGTGATGGTGGTGGTGGTGTATCATGATGGTGAGTGATGGTGGTGGTGGTGTGTCATGGTGGTGAGTGATGGTGGTAGTAGTGTGTCATGATGGTGAGTGATGGTGGTGGTGGTGTGTCATGATGGTGAGTGGTGGTGGTGGTGTGTCATGATGGCGAGTGATGGTGGTGGTAGTGTGTCATGATGGTGAGTGATGGTGGTGGTGGTGTGTCATGATGGTGAGTGATAGTGGTGGTGGTGTGTCATGATGGTGAGTGATGGTGGTGGTGGTGTGTCATGATGTTGAGTGATGGTGGTGGTGGTGTGTCATGATGGTGAGTGATGGTGGTGGTGGTGTGTCATGATGGTGAGTGATGGTGGTGCTGGTGTGTCATGATGGTGAGTGATGGAGGTGGTGGTGTGTCATGATGGTGAGTGATGGTGGTGGTGGTGTGTCATGATGTTGAGTGATGGTGGTGGTGGTGTGTCATGATGGTGAGTGATGGTGGTGGTGGTGTGTCATGATGGTGAGTGATGGTGGTGGTGGTGTGTCATGATGGTGAGTGATGGTGGTGGTGGTGTGTCATGATGGTGAGTGATGGTGGTGGTGGTGTCTCATGATGGTGAATGATGGTGGTGGTGGTGTGCCATGATGGTGAGTGATGGTGGTGGTGGTGTGTCATGATGGTGAGTGATGGTGGTGGTGGTGGTGTGTCATGGTGGTGAGTGATGGTGGTGGTGGTGTGTCATGATGGTGAGTGATGGTGGTGGTGGTGTGTCATGATGGTGAGTGATGGTGGTGGTGGTGTGTCATGATGGTGAGTGATGGTGGTGGTGGTGTGTCATGATGGTGAGTGATGGTGGTGGTGGTGTGTCATGATGGTGAGTGATGGTGGTGGTGGTGTGTCATGATGGTGAGTGATGGTGGTGGTGGTGTGTCATGATGGTGAGTGATGGTGGTGGTGGTGTGTCATGGTGGTGAGTGATGGTGGTGGTGGTGTGTCACGATGGTGAGTGATGGTGGTGGTGGTGTGTCATGATGGTGAGTGATGGTGGTGGTGGTGTGTCATGATGGTGAGTGATGGTGGTGGTGGTGTGTCATGATGGTGAATGATGGTGGTGGTGGTGGTGTGTCATGATGGTGAGTGATGGTGGTGGTGGTGTGTCATGATGGTGAGTGATGGTGGTGGTGGTGTGTCATGAAGGTGAGTGATGGTGGTGGTGGTGTGTCATGATGGTAAGTGATGGTGGTGGTGGTGTGTCATGATGGTGAGTGAAGGTGGTGGTGGTGTGTCATGATGGTGAGTGATGGTGGTGGTGGTGTGTCATGATGGTGAGTGATGGTGGTGGTGGTGTGTCATGATGGTGAGTGATGGTGGTGGTGGTGTGTCATGATGGTGAGTGATGGTGGTGGTGGTGTGTCATGATGGTGAGTGATGGTGGTGGTGGTGTGTGATGATGGTGAATGATGGTGTTGGTGGTGTGTCATGATGGTGAGTGATGGTGGTGGTGGTGTGTCATGATAGTGAATGATGGTGTTGGTGGTGTGTCATGATGGTGAGTGATGGTGGTGGTGGTGTGTCATGATTGTGAGTGATGGTGGTGCTGGTGTGTCATGATGGTGAGTGATGGTGGTGGTGGTGTGTCATGATGGTGAGTGATGGTGGTGGTGGTGTGTCATGATGGTGAGTGATGGTGGTGGTGGTGTGTCATGATGGTGAGTGATGGTGGTGGTGGTGTGTCATGATGGTGAGTGATGGTGGTGGTGGTGTGTCATGATGGTGAGTGATGGTGGTGGTGGTGTGTCATGATGGTGAGTGATGGTGGTGGTGGTGTGTCATGATGGTGAGTGATGGTGGTGGTGGTGTGTCATGATGGTGAGTGATGGTGGTGGTGGTGTGTCATGATGGTGAGTGATGGTGGTGGTGGTGTGTCATGATGGTGAGTGATGGTGGTGGTGGTGTGTCATGATGGTGAGTGATGGTGGTGGTGGTGTGTCATGATGGTGAGTGATGGTGGTGGTGGTGTGTCATGATGGTGAGTGATGGTGGTGGTGGTGTGTCATGATGGTGAGTGATGGTGGTGGTGGTGTGTCATGATGGTGAGTGATGGTGGTGGTGGTGTGTCATGATGGTGAGTGATGGTGGTGGTGGTGTGTCATGATGGTGAGTGATGGTGGTGGTGGTGTGTCATGATGGTGAGTGATGGTGGTGGTGGTGTGTCATGATGGTGAGTGATGGTGGTGGTGGTGTGTCATGATGGTGAGTGATGGTGGTGGTGGTGTGTCATGATGGTGAGTGATGGTGGTGGTGGTGTGTCATGATGGTGAGTGATGGTGGTGGTGGTGTGTCATGATGGTGAGTGATGGTGGTGGTGGTGTGTCATGATGGTGAGTGATGGTGGTGGTGGTGTGTCATGATGGTGAGTGATGGTGGTGGTGGTGTGTCATGATGGTGAGTGATGGTGGTGGTGGTGTGTCATGATGGTGAGTGATGGTGGTGGTGGTGTGTCATGATGGTGAGTGATGGTGGTGGTGGTGTGTCATGATGGTGAGTGATGGTGGTGGTGGTGTGTCAGGATGGTGAGTGATGGTGGTGGTGGTGTGTCATGATGGTGAGTGATGGTGGTGGTGGTGTGTCATGATGGTGAGTGATGGTGGTGGTGGTGTGTCATGATGGTGAGTGATGGTGGTGGTGGTGTGTCATGATGGTGAGTGATGGTGGTGGTGGTGTGTCATGATGGTGAGTGATGGTGGTGGTGGTGTGTCATGATGGTGAGTGATGGTGGTGGTGGTGTGTCATGATGGTGAGTGATGGTGGTGGTGGTGTGTCATGATGGTGAGTGATGGTGGTAGTCGCGTGTCATGATGGTGAGTGATGGTGGTAGTGGTGTGTCATGATGGTGAGTGATGGTGGTGGTGGTGTGTCATGATGGTGAGTGATGGTGGTGGTGGTGTGTCATGATGGTGAGTGATGGTGGTGGTGGTGTGTCATGATGGTGAGTGATGGTGGTTGTGGTGTGTCATGATGGTGAGTGATGGTGGTGGTGGTGTGTCATGATGGTGAGTGATGGTGGTGGTGGTGTGTCATGATGGTGAGTGATGGTGGTGGTGGTGTGTCATGATGGTGAGTGATGGTGGTGGTGATGTGTCATGATGGTGAGTGATGGTGGTGGTGGTGTGTCATGATGGTGAGTGATGGTGGTGGTGGTGTGTCATGATGGTGAGTGATGGTGGTGGTGGTGTGTCATGATGGTGAGTGATGGTGGTGGTGGTGTGTCATGATGGTGAGTGATGGTGGTGGTGGTGTGTCATGATGGTGAGTGATGGTGGTGGTGGTGTGTCATGATGGTGAGTGATGGTGGTGGTGGTGTGTCATGATGGTGAGTGATGGTGAGGACAGGTTTGTCTTCATGTTACATAAATCATCCTTGAAATCAGAGAAGAGTCATGGAGATGACGGGAGTAAGTGGGTGGGGCTGGGAGGGTGGGAGTAAGTGGGTGGGGCTCGGAGGGTGGGAGTATGTGGGTGGGGCTGGGAGGGTGGGTGTATGTGGGTGGGGCTGGGAGGGTGTGTGTATGTGGGTGGGGCTGGGAGGGTGGGTGTATGTGGGTGGGGCTGGGAGGGTGCGTGTATGTGGGTGGGGCTGGGAGGGTGGGTGTATGTGGGTGGGGCTGGGAGGGTGGGAGTATGTGGGTGGGGCAGGGAGGGTGGGAGTATGTGCGTGGGGCTGGGAGGGTGGGAGTATGTGGGTGGTGCTGGGAGGGTGGGAGTATGTGGGTGGGGCTGGGAGGGTGGGAGTATGTGGGTGGGGTTGGGAGGGTGGGAGTATGTGGGTGGGGCTGGGAGGGTGGGAGTATGTGGGTGGGGCTTGGAGGGTGGGAGTATGTGGGTGGGGCTGGGAGGGTGGGTGTATGTGGGTGGGGCTGGGAGGGTGGGTGTATGTGGGTGGGGCTGGGAGGGTGGGTGTATGTGGGTGGGGCTGGGAGGGTGGGATTATGTGGGTGGGGCTGGGAGGGTGGGAGTATGTGCGTGGGGCTGGGAGGGTGGGAGTATGGGGGGGGTGCTGGGAGGGTGGGAGTATGTGGGTGGGGCTGGGAGGGTGGGAGTATGTGCGTGGGGCTGGGAGGGTGGGAGTATGTGGGTGGGGCTGGGAGGGTGGGAGTATGTGGGTGGGGCTGGGAGGGTGGGAGTATGTGGGTGGGGCTGGGAGGGTGGGAGTATGTGGGTGGGGCTGGGAGGGTGGGTGTATGTGGGTGGGGCTGGGAGGGTGGGTGTATGTGGGTGGGGCTGGGAGGGTGGGTGTATGTGGGTGGGGCTGGGAGGGTGGGAGTATGTGGGTGGGGCTGGGAGGGTGGGAGTATGTGCGTGGGGCTGGGAGGGTGGGAGTATGTGGGTGGTGCTGGGAGGGTGGAAGTATGTGGGTGGGGCTGGGAGGGTGGGAGTATGTGCGTGGGGCTGGGAGGGTGGGAGTATGTGCGTGGGGCTGGGAGGGTGGGATTATGTGGGTGGGGCTGGGAGGGTGGGAGTATGTGGGTGGGGCTGGGAGGGTGGGAGTATGTGGGTGGGGATGGGAGGGTGGGAGTATGTGCGTGGGGCTGGGAGGGTGGGAGTATGTGGGTGGTGCTGGGAGGGTGGGAGTATGTGGGTGGGGCTGGGAGGGTGGGAGTATGTGCGTGGGGCTGGGAGGGTGGGTGTATGTGGGTGGGGCTGGGAGGGTGGGTGTATGTGGGTGCGGCTGGGAGGGTGGGTGTATGTTGGTGGGGCTGGGAGGGTGGGTGTATGTGGGTGGGGCTGGGAGGGTGGGTGTATGTGGGTGGGGCTGGGAGGGTGGGAGTATGTGGGTGGGGCTGAGAGGGTGGGAGTATGTGCGTGGGGCTGGGAGGGTGGGAGTATGTGGGTGGTGCTGGGAGGGTGGGAGTATGTGGGTGGGTCTGGGAGGGTGGGAGTATGTGCGTGGGGCTGGGAGGGTGGGAGTATGTGCGTGGGGCTGGGAGGGTGGGAGTATGTGGGTGGGGCTGGGAGGGTGGGCGTATGTGGGTGGGGCTGTGAGGGTGGGTGTATGTGGGTGGGGCTGGGAGGGTGGGTGTATGTGGGTGGGGCTGGGAAGGTGGGTGTATGTGGGTGGGGCTGGGAGGGTGGGAGTATGTGGGTGGGGCTGGGAGGGTGGGAGTATGTGCGTGGGGCTGGGAGGGTGGGAGTATGTGGGTGGTGCTGGGAGGGTGGGAGTATGTGGGTGGGGCTGGGAGGGTGGGAGTATGTGCGTGGGGCTGGGAGGGTGGGAGTATGTGCGTGGGGCTGGGAGGGTGGGAGTATGTGGGTGGGGTTGGGAGGGTGGGAGTATGTGGGTGGGGCTGGAGGGTGGGAGTATGTGGGTGGGGCTGGGAGGGTGGGAGTATGTGGGTGGGGCTGGGAGGGTGGGAGTATGTTGGTGGTGCTGGGAGGGTGGGAGTATGTGGGTGGGGCTGGGAGGGTGGGAGTATGTGCGTGGGGCTGGGAGGGTGGGAGTATGTGCGTGGGGCTGGGAGGGTGGGAGTATGTGGGTGGGGCTGGGAGGGTGGTAGTATGTGGGTGGGGCTGGGAGGGTGGGAGTATGAGAGTGGGGCTGGGAGGGTGGGAGTATGTGGGTGGGGCTGGGAGGGTGGGAGTATGTGTGTGGGGCTGGGAGGGTGGGTGTATGTGGGTGGGGCTGGGAGGGTGGGAGTATGTGGGTGGGGCTGGGAGGGTGGGAGTATGTGCGTGGGGCTGGGAGGGTGGGAGTATGTGGGTGGTGCTGGGAGGGTGGGAGTATGTGGGTGGGGCTGGGAGGGTGGGAGTATGTGCGTGAGGCTGGGAGGGTGGGAGTATGTGCGTGGGGCTGGGAGGGTGGGAGTATGTGGGTGGGGCTGGGAGGGTGGGAGTATGTGGGTGGGGCTGGGAGGGTGGGAGTATGAGGGTGGGGCTGGGAGGGTGGGAGTATGTGGGTGGGGCTGGGAGGGTGGGAGTATGTGAGTGGGGCTGGGAGGGTGGGTGTATGTGGGTGGGGCTGGGAGGGTGGGAGTATGTGGGTGGGGCTGGGAGGGTGGGAGTATGTGCGTGGGTCTGGGAGGGTGGGTGTATGTGGGTGGGGCTGGGAGGGTGGGAGTATGTGGGTGGGGCTGGGAGGGTGGGAGTATGTGGGTGAGGCTCGGAGGGTGGGAGTATGTGCGTGGGGCTGGGAGGGTGGGAGTATGTGCGTGGGGCTGGGAGGGTGGGAGTATGTGGGTGGGGCTGGGAGGGTGGGAGTATGTGGGTGGGGTTGGGAGAGTGGGAGTATGAGGGTGGGGCTGGGAGGGTGGGAGTATGTGGGTGGGGCTGGGAGGGTGGGAGTATGTGTGGGGGGCTGGGAGGGTGGGAGTATGTGGGTGGGGCTGGGAGGGTGGGAGTATGTAGGTGGGGCTGGGAGGGTGGGCTTATGTGGGTGGGGCTGAGAGGGTGGGAGTAAGTGGGTGGGACTGAGAGGGTGGGAGTAAGTGGGTGGGGCTGAGGGTAGAGTACAGTGGGTGGGGCTGAGAGTAGAATACAGTGGGTGGGGCTGAGAGTAGAATACAGTGGGTGGGACTGAGAGTAGAATACAGTGGGTGGGGCTGAGAGTAGAGTACAGTGGGTGGAGCTGTGGGTAGCGTACAGTGGGTGGGGCTGAGGGTAGATACAGTAGGTGGGGCTGAGGATAGAGTACAGTGGGTGGGGCTTAGGGCAGAGTACAGTGGGTGGGGCTGAGGGTAGAGTACAGTGGGTGGGGCTGAGACAGAGTACAGTGGGTGGGGCTGAGGGTAGAGTACAGTGGGTGGGGCTGAGGGTAGAGTTCAGTGGCTGGGGCTGAGGGCAGAGTACAGTGGGTGGGGCTGAGGGCAGAGTACAGTGGGTGGGGCTGAGGGTAGAGTTCAGTGGCTGGGGCTGAGGGTAGAGTACAGTGGGTGGGGCTGAGGGCAGAGTACAGTGGGTGGGGCTGAGGGTAGAGTACAGTGGGTGGAGCTGAGGGTAGAGTACAGTGGCTGGGGCTGAGGGTAGAGTACAGTGGGAGGGGCTGAGGGTAGAGTACAGTGGGTGGGGCTGAGGGCAGAGTACAGTGGGTGGGGCTGAGGGTAGAGTACAGTGGGTGAGGCTGAGGATAGAGTACAGTGGGTGGGGCTGAGGGCAGAGTACAATGGGTGGGGCTGAGGGTAGAGTACAGTGGGTGGGGCTGAGGGTAGAGTACAGTGGGTGGGGCTGAGGATAGAGTACAGTGGGTGGGGCTGAGGGCAGTGTACAGTGGGTTGGGCTGAGGTTAAAGTACAGTGGTTGGGGCTGTGGGTAGAGTACAGTGGGTGGGGCTTAGGTTAGAGTACAGTGGGTGGGGCTGAGGGAACAGTACAGTGGGTGGGGCTGAGGGTAGAGTACAGTGGGTGGGGCTGAGGGTAGAGTACAGTGGGTGGGGCAGAGGGTAGAATACAGTGGGTGGGGCTGAGGGTAGAGTAAAGTGGGTGAGGCTGAGGGCAGAGTACAGTGGGTGGGGCTGAGGGTAGAGTACAGTGGGTGGGGCTGAGGGTAAAGTACAGTGGGTGGGGCTGAGGGTAGAGTACAGTGGGTGGGGCTGATGGCAGTGTACAGTGGGTTGGGCTGAGGTTAAAGTACAGTGGTTGGGGCTGTGGGTAGAGTACAGTGGGTGGGGCTTAGGGTAGAGTACAGTGGGTGGGGCTGAGGGTAGAGTACAGTGGGTGGGACTGAGGGTAGAGTACAGTGGGTGGGGCTGAGGATAGAGTACAGTGGGTGGGGCTGAGGGTAGAGTACAGTGGGTGGGGCTGAGGGTAGAGAACAGTGGGTGGGGCTGAGGGTAGAGTACAGTGGGTGGGGCTGAGGGTAGAGTAAAGTGGGTGGGGCTGAGGGTAGAGTACAGTGGGTGGAGCTGAGGGCAGAGTACAGTGGGTGGGGCTGAGGGTAGAGTACAGTGGATGGGGCTGAGGGTAAAGTACAGTGGGTGGGGCTGAGGGTAGAGTACAGTGGGGGGGCTGAGGGTAGAGCACAGTGGGTAGGGCTGAGGGTAGAGTACAGTGGGTGGGGCTGAGGGTAGAGTACAGTGGGTGGGGCTGAGGGAAGAGTACAGTGATTTTGGCTGAGGGTAGAGTACAGTGGGTGGGGCTGAGAGTAGAGTACAGTGGGTGGGGCTGAGGGTAAAGTACAGTGGGTGGGGCTGAGGGTAGTGTACAGTGGGTGGGGCTGAGGGTAGAGTACAGTGGGTGGGGCTGAGGGTAGAGTACAGTGGGCGGTGCTGAGGGTAGAGTACAGTGGGTGTGGCTGAGGGTAGAGCACAGTGGATGGGGCTGAGGGTAGAGTACAGTGGGTGATGCTGAGGGTAGAGTACAGTGTGTGGGGCTGAGGGTAGAGTACAGTGGGTGGGGCTGAGGGTAGAGCACAGTGTTTGGGGCTGAGGGTAGAGTACAGTGGGTGGGACTGAGGGTAGAGTACAGTGGGTGGGGCTGAGGGTAAAGTGCAGTGGGTGGGGCTGAGGGTAGAGTACAGTGGGTGGGGCTGAGGGTAGAGCACAGTGGGTGGGGCTGAGAGTAGAATACTGTAGGTGGGGCTGAGTGTAGAGTACAGTGGGTGGGGCTGAGGGTAAAGTACAGTGGGTGGGGCTGAGGGTTGAGTAGAGTGGGTGGGGCTGAGGGTAGAGTACAGTGGGTGGGGCTGAGGGTAGAGTACAGTGGGTGGGGCTGAGGGTAGAGTACAGTGGGTGGGCTGAGGGTAGAGTACAGTGGGTGGGGCTGAGGGTAGAGTACAGTGGGTGGGGCTGAGGGTAGAGTACAGTGGGTGGGGCTGAGGGGGTAGAGTACAGTGGGTGGGGCTGAGGGTAAAGTACAGTGGGTGGGGCTGAGGGTAGAGTACAGTGGGTGGGGCTGAGGGTAGAGTACAGTGGGTGGGGCTGAGGGTAGAGTACAGTGGGTGGGGCTGAGGGTAGAGTACAGTGGGTGGGGCTGAGGGTAGAGTACAGTGGGTGGGGCTGAGGGTAAAGTACAGTGGGTGGGGCTGAGGGTAGAGTACAGTGGGTGGGGCTGAGGGTAGAGTACAGTGGGTGGGGCTGAGGGTAGAGTACAGTGGGTGGGGCTGAGGGTAGAGTACAGTGGGTGGGGCTGAGGGTAGAGTACAGTGGGTGGGGCTGAGGGTAGAGTACAGTGGGTGGGGCTGAGGGTAGAGTACAGTGGTGGGGGCTGAGGGTAGAGTACAGTGGGTGGGGCTGAGGGTAAAGTACAGTGGGTGGGGCTGAGGGTAGAGTACAGTGGGTGGGGCTGAGGGTAGAGTACAGTGGGTGGGCTGAGGGTAGAGTACAGTGGGTGGGGCTGAGGGTAGAGTACAGTGGGTGGGGCTGAGGTAGAGTACAGTGGGTGGGGCTGAGGGTAAGAGTACAGTGGGTGGGGCTGAGGGTAGAGTACAGTGGGGTGGGGCTGAGGGTAGAGTACAGTGGGTGGGGCTGAGGGTAAAGTACAGTGGGTGGGGCTGAGGGTAGAGTATAGTGGGGTGGGGCTGAGGGCAGAGTACAGTGGGTGGGGCTGAGGGTAGAGTACAGTGGGTGGGGCTGAGGGTAGAGTACAGTGGGTGGGGCTGAGGGTAGAGTACAGTGGGTGGGGCTGAGGGTAAGTACAGTGGGTGGGGCTGAGGGTAAGTACAGTGGGTGGGGCTGAGGGTAGAGTACAGTGGGTGGGGCTGGTGAGTACAGTGGGTGGGGCTGAGGTGTACAGTGGGTGGGGCTGAGGGTAGAGTACAGTGGGTGGGGCTGAGGGTAGAGTACAGTGGGTGGGGCTGAGGGTAGAGTACAGTGGGTGGGGCTGAGGGTAGAGTACAGTGGGTGGGGCTGAGGGTAGAGTACAGTGGGTGGGGCTGAGGGTAGAGTACAGTGGGTGGGGCTGAGAGAGATCCATAAGCCTCAAATCCTTCGAAAAAAAAAAAACTCAGAGATTTTTTTTTCAGGGTGACGTGTCTGAGACCCGTAGTAGCATTTTAAAATTAATAAAAAATTGTTTTTTTTTTGGGGGGGGAGGGAGCCCTGGGAGATATTTCAAATTCCTGAAGATGTTTCTGATTGGACAGATTACTTATATGACCGTGAATACAGGTTTTAGTCCCGTAACTGTATTTCATGGGGAGAGGGGCGGGGGGGAACACATCTCAAAATGCAGGGGAATTATCTAAGCTTTGTGGGGAAGACTTCTAGCAATTTGTGCTTGTTGTAAAGTCCACGTGATTTTTTTGAGGGATTTTTGGGATAATTTTTTTTCTAAACATCATGGGAATATTTAAAGAGAGAGAGAGAGAGAGAGAGAGAGAGAGAGAGAGAGAGAGAGAGGAAGAACCATAGTGTTAGGTAATGTTCTATGAAGGTCTTAAGATACATCTGATATCTTTCAGGTTTTATTCCGTATATAAAATATTACTTTCGTTCTTTCCCAGTTAATAAATGTGTCACAGTCGCACTGAACGAAATTACTAAAGATATTAATAGTTCAAAGACATAAAAATGAAAATAATTTGATAGTCCTGAAAAATTTCGAGAGTTGAGAATATCTGACGTTCAAGTCACGGGATTAAAAACTCTTCTTCACTCATGACTAATTAAGGCAATGTTTGCCAAACGTTATGACAAAAATCTAAGAAAAACTTTATATATATATATATATATATATATATATATATATATATATATATATATATATATATATATATATATATATATATATATATACATATTAATTTATGTTAATGTGAAAATTAATAATTTTGTACCAAAAGAACCTCAGAAAACTTACCTAACCTTATTATAACAAGTGCAATTTAATTTAACCTAATCCAACTAAATATATTTTAGATAAGTTTACAATAATTTAATAATAAACAAACACAATGAAACATATTTTTTCGTTAGGTTCGGAATGTTTTAAGCGAAATTATTGCTTACACAAATTTTCGCTTGCCTTATTTGGAAAGAAGAGCGTTGCTATTTAAACTAAAATAGCAAATTTTACCTATTCGGCACTACATATATATGCAAAACAAGCCACATTGGGGGTGGAAATCTTTAGCTCTAGATCTTTCGTATTCTCGTGCATTGTCAAGAGCTTTGCAATATGTTGCAAGACAGCAACAGATAGGAGAGAAATTCTCTAAGGCAAGACGGTATCAGTGGTTCATTTCGGTGGCTCCTGTCCGTGGAGGATTCCCTATATATCATTTTAGCATTGTTCCAGTGCATAAGATGGCTCTTTAGTCCTGTATATGACACAAGAGTTGCTGGGGTCGTCTCGGCTACAGGTATACTTGTGTTCTTGAACAAGTGTTGAAAGATTCCTCCCTGTTTCTCCTACGTAGATATTGTTTCAACCCCTGCTTGGTATTGTGTATATTCAAGCTTCAATGTTAGGCGTGTCATCTTTCTTCCCGGTGAAGTCTCTGGTGGAAGTCATGTCCATGGTGGCTATGGAGATGTAACCTTTATTAAGGGCCTGTCTGGTGTTGTTGGTCACTTCATGTAGATTGTTGAATCTAGGTTCCTCACTGGCGACGTTGTTAATAGAGTTGAGTGCAGTCGTATCTCTGTATTTGTAATCTTGTATAAAGTGGCAAGCGAAGAGTAAGCTTGTGAGGCACGGCTGATCCACTTGAATTTTTTTCTAAGAATTTGAAACTGGAGATAAGGATCAGTCTTAAGAAAAATCGATCACACCTATGTGTGTGTAGAAATAAATAGTGGCCTCTCTGTAGACTTTGAGAGAAACAATGTCTTTGTTGGGTAACCTGCATAGAAGAGCATCAAGAAATGGTAGTTTGCCGTCGTTTTTTAATTCAAGAGTGAAGTTAATAGTTTTTACGTCTTTGATCATATAAAGAAGGTCTTGAATGTTGAGCTTTCTGGGATGTATAACCAGAATGTCATATATATGTCTGAGCCATATGCCTATTCAGAGATGGTATTGCGAAAACCTTCACTCAATAAGTTTTTCCCAGGACAGCACTCAGCAGATTTCTCACAGCTAAGCCAGGAATACTGACAAGCTGATTTCTCACTCTGAAAAACTGAAATTAAAGCAGGCCATTAACTCATGGTGGGATAGAGTAAAGTTGATGTCATCTGTAAGACTTTCTTTCAGTACATCAATGGCGGCTTCAGTGGGAAGATTATTGAAAACTGAGGTGACATCAAATGATGTCATATGTTTATCCTTAATGTAGATGATGCTAGCAAGGAAAACCCCAGAGTGCTGAAGATGAGCAAAAATTAGGGCAGCTAACATTCTGCAGACACTCTTGGCTAGGTGGCAGCCTAGTCTGTATGGGGCACTTCGGACACCTGATGTGACTGGAAGGATAGGAATCAGAGGGTAGCGTCTTCAGAACCCTGCCTGTGACATGGGCTGCCACTGATTCCTTCTGCCATGACTCAGAGAAATTCCCCTCCTATCTGTTGTCTTGTAGCACTGCATAGCTCTTGACGACGCACCAGAGTGCGAAAGATCTATAGCTAAAGATTTTCATCCCCATGTGGCTTTTTTGCATTGTTAAGATAGTTTGTGATTGCATTGCATATATATATATATATATATATATATATATATATATATATATATATATATATATATATATATATATATATATATATATATATATATATATATATAAAGGAACAACCTGTCTTATTCAGATAAAGTTTGCAACCTTCAGGGCGTGCAACATCAACTGATTGTTATTTATAGTCACTTTACCTTTCCAACAACATCACAGGTGAAGCTCTAGTGGAGCTCTAAGCCAGTCTCAATGAACTAGGCGAAGTACCAATAACAGACTTGCTAAATTCACGTGATACTGGACGGGAATTAAACATGAGGAGCACACCACACCACACACACACACACACACACACACACACACACACACACACACACACACACACACACACACACACACACACACACAAAGGTTCCCCATTAACCTCATCTTTCAGCACCGTCGACCATAATTAAGATATTTCTTTGGTGCATCAGCACACCTAATTTGCATATGCAGATCCAATTTGAAAGTAATAAAGTTTTCGTGTGCAGTGTTTGTGATGGGCGCCAGTGAGAAGTGAACACTGGGGAGTATACATTGACTGGTGAACCTGGTTAATGATGTGTCAAGGTGATGGGCAGTTAGTGTTAATTATCCTGTTGTGTTGAGGCTTTTACCTCGGTGAAATGTCACTGTGTGTGTGTGTGTGTGTGTGTGTGTGTGTGTGTGTGTGTGTGTGTGTGTGTGTGTGTGTGTGTGTACTCACCTAATTGTAGTTGCAGGGGTCGAGACTCAGCTCCTGGCCCCGCCTCTTTACTGATCGCTACTGGGTCCTCTCCCTCTCTGCTTCCTGAGCTTTGTCATACCTCTTCTTAAAACTATGTATGGTTCCTGCCTCCACTACTTCACTTGCTAGGCTATTCCACTTCCTGACGACTCTATGACTGAAGAAATACTTCCTAACGTCCCTGTGACTCGTCTGAGTCTTCAGCTTCCAGTTGTGACCCCTTGTCCCTGTGTCCCCTCTCTGGAACATCCTATCTCTGTCCACCTTGTCTATTCCCCGTAGTATCTTGTATGTCGTTATCATGTCTTCCCTGACCCTTCTGTCCTCCAGTGTCATCAGTCCGATTTCCCTCAACCTTTCCTCGTACGACATTCCCCTGAGCTCTGGGACTAGCCTTGTTGCAAACCTTTGTACTTTCTCTAACTTCTTGACGTGCTTGACCAGGTGTGGGTTCCAGACTGGTGCTGCATACTCCAGTATGGGCATAACATACACAGTGTACAGTGTCTTGAACGATTCCTTATTAAGGTATCGGAACGCTATTCTCAGGTTTGCCAGGCGCCCGTGGGCTCGTTCTGGTCTTCCCATTGTGTGTGTGTGTGTGTGTGTGTGTGTGTGTGTGTGTGTGTGTGTGTGTGTGTGTGTGTGTGTGTGTGTGTGAATGTGGCTGTGGGGCTCAATGTTTTTCTCCTGGTCCCGTTTCTTCACTGCATACGATTGGGATCCTAAGTATCCTGCCTCGTCCGCTCTGTCGCACCCATCCTCAAAACTGTGCATGATATTTGCTTCCTCCACTTTGCTTCGTTCCACTTCCTGGCTACCCTGACGATGAGGAAATACAAACATATCGCTGGTTGCAATGCTTCTCTTTTCCTTCTTTTATGTTTCGACATTCAGTACGTGTTTCTATCTTTGTGTTCATCTCTCTCTCTCTCTCTCTCTCTCTCTCTCTCTCTCTCTCTCTCTCTCTCTCTCTCTCTCTCTCTCTCTCTCTCTCTCTCTCTCTCCAGGGACTGCCTTAACCAGGGAGCATTTCCTCAAAGTAGCTGCCTCTTAGAGACCATTTTCACAGCTAATCCAGTTTCCTCGGCGCCTTTATGCACTACCTCTTCATGGTCAGTCAATCTCTTTCTCTTTTCCTTACCTTTCGTTCTCTTTCTTTTTGTCCCTTCATCCTTCCCTTCTATCACTTTCCCTCCCTTCCTTCCTATGTTTCTGCTCTCATTCATTTTTTTCCCAATCCTTCTCTATTTCCCTATTCTCTCTCCTTTTATCTGCTCCTCTCTGTCAGTCTTCTCTTTCTCTTTCTTCATAATAATATAATAATATAATAATAATAATATAATAATAATAATATAATAATAATATAATAATAATAATATAATAATAATAATATAATAATAATAATATAATAATAATATAATAATAATAATATAATATAATATAATAATATCTTTATTTACTACGACTACATGTATTTTTTTTTTTTTTTTTTTATGGGCCTGAGGCCTGAGCTTGCTACCATCTGCAGCTCATAAGACTGCCATCCCCACGAGCCCCTTTGAGGCGGGGTAGATGGCAGACCAGAGGCCTAGCTTCTCCCTACGAGCCCCGTGAGGGCGGGGAATGTGGCTAGGCCTGGGGACACTTGGTCCCAAAGATGAGGGGGTACTTGTACCTCCTCCCATGGGAGACTTAAGTCTCGAGACACTCCCCAGATAGGGAGTCAAGGCCGGGTCACCACTACTTGGAGAAGACCCGGACTGGGAGAATACCGGCGAATAAAAAAAAAAAAAAAAAAAAAAAAAGACTACATGTACATCGACACCATGCCCAGCCCTTCTAGGGTAGGGTAGGTGCCTGAGCCCGAGCCTTTAGCTCATAAGACTGTCATTCCCATTTGCCCCCTTGGGGCGGGGATGGCAGACCAGAGAGGCCTAGCTTGTGGCTAGGCCTGGGGACAGTTGGTCCCAAAGATGAGGAGGTACTTGTGCCTCCTCCCATGGGAGACTTAGGTCTCAGATACTCCCTAAAGAGGGAGCCAAGGCCGGGCCACCACTTGGAAAAGGCCCGGGCCGGGAGAATACCGGCTAATCTTTAATAATAATAATAATAAGACTACATGTACAAGGTATACAGTCCTAGCTGACATCAGTGACATACTGCTATACAGAAAGCCCCTTGTTATGCTGAACATTTCGGGCAAATTGTGTCAGTATCCCAGGATGCGACCCACACCAGTCGACTAACACCCAGGTACCCATTTACTGATGGGTGAACATAGACAACAGGTGTAAAGAAACGCCCAGTGTTTCTACCTGGCTGGGACTCGAACCCAGACCCAGACCCTCGCCGTGCGAAGCGAGAGCTTTACCCACCAGGCCACCAGAAGGTAGAAGGTATACTGATACAGACAATATAAGTATAAGGACACAAGTGGATGCATTTAGTATGTCTTCATTGGATGCCTTTAGGTGTTGGGACCTTTGGTCGCTCCCATGTGATGATCAGGTGAAAAAGTGAGGTCACTTGACAGCAGTGTCCCGTGTTCCAGAGTTTTTGAGATGATGCACCTGCCAGTTCTTTCTTGTATGGTGTTGGAAGTAGCAGTGAAGGATGCTTCATTTCGGTGGCTCCTGTCCCTGGAAGATTCCCTTTATATCATTTTAGCTTTGTTCCAGTGCACGAGATGGCTCTTTAGTCCTGTATATGACACGAGAGTTGCTGGCGTCGTCTTTGCTACAAGTACACTTGTGTTCTTGAACACGTGTGGAGAGATTCCTCCCTGTTTCTCCTACGTAGATACTGTTGCAACCCCTGCTTGGTACTGTGTATATTTGATGGAAGTCGTGGCCATGATAGCAACGGAGATGTAACATGCGTAGTGTTGCTGGCCACTTCTTGTAGACTGTTGAATCTATAGGTTTCTCAATGGCTCTGTATTTGTAATCTTGTATAAAGTAGAAAGGGAAGAGTAAGCTTGTGAAGGCACGGCCGAAACACTTGAATTTTTCTTTCTAAGAATTTGGAAATGGTGATAGGGATAATTCTTAAAAAAAAAATCGATCACACCTCTGGAAATAATAGTTTGCCGTCGTTTTCCAGTTCAAGAGTGAATTTGACAGTAGTTTCTACGTCGTTAACCTTATGAAGATCACAGCACACCCACACCATCACCCCCACCATTCCTGCTGACCCCATTCCTCACCGCACCACACCCTCATCATTCCCTACAACATTCCCTCTTCTTGCTACCTCCCCCACACTCCCCCACTACTTCCATTATTACTTCCCCACTACCTTCCCCACTACCTTCCCCACTACCTCCCCACTATCTTCCCCACTACGTCCCCACTATCTTCCCCACTACCTTCCCCACTACCTCCCCCATCAAGAGACTCAGCTGGCCAGAAAATAAACTCTTCTCGACCCACAAATTAAATCGCCAGAGGTACAGAAATTTTTTTTCTTATCTTGACTTCAAGAAACTTTGACAGCAATATTGCCAATATTACTGAGTAAATATTTATTCCAGACTAATATATATTATATTCACAGTGAGGAGAGAGAAGAGAAAGAGAGAGAGAGAGAGAGAGAGAGAGAGAGAGAGAGAGAGAGAGAGAGAGAGAGAGAGAGAGAGAGAGAGAGAGAGAGAGAGAGAGAGAGAGAGAGAGAGAGAGAGAGAGAGAGAGAGAGAGAGAGAGAGAGAGAGAGAGAGAGAGAGAGAGAGAGAGAGAGCGTTTTAGGTATACACTGTGTATGTGTGTGTGTACTCACCTAATTGTGGTTGCAGGGGTCGAGACTCAGCTCCTGGCCTCCCCTCTTCACTGATCGTTACTAGGTCCTCTCTCTGCTTCCAGAGCTTTATCATACCTCGTCTTAAAGCTATGTATGGTTCCTGCCTCCACCACATCACTTGCTAGGCTGTTCCACTTCCTGACGACTCTATGACTGAAGAAATACTTACTAACGTCCCTGTGACTCATCTGAGTCTTCAGATTCCAACTGTGACCCCTTGTTTCTGTGTCCCATCTCTGGAACAACCTTTCTCTGTCTACCTTATCTATTCCATGCAGTATTTTGTATGTCGTTATCATGTCTTCCCTGACCCTCCTGTCCTCCAATGTCGTCAGTCCGATTTCCCTCAACCTTTCATGGTAGGACATTCCCCTGAGCTCCGGAACCAGCCTTGTTGCGAACCTTTGCACTTTCTCTAATTTCTTGACATGCTTGACCAGGTGTGGGTTCCAAACTGGTGCTGCATACTCCAGTATGGGCCTGATGTACACGGTGTTCAGTGTCTTGAACGATTCCTTACTAAGGTATCGGAACGCTATTCTCAGGTTTGCCAGGCGCCCGTATGCTGAAGCAGCTATCTGGTTGATGTGTGCCTCCGGAGACATGCTCGATGTTATGGTCACCCCAAGATCTTTCTCCTTGAGCGAGGTTTGCAGTCGTTGGCCACCTAGTCTATACTCTGTCTGCGGTCTTCTTTGCCCTTCTCCGATCTTCATGACTTTGCATTTGTAGACAGCCTATACTGTCTGCACAGACAGCCCATGCTGTCTGCCAGCTTATTTCATATTTCGCGGCACTAAGGTGCTGCCCTCTGTAGCCAAGCCTCTCGGTGGGGAAGCAAGCCTGCCTGCCCTTGCCTCACTCTCACTCACACAGCGGCCTAGCAGGAAGACACAAGGCCTACTCCTCTCTCTCTCGTGGGATGGTCCTGCCCGGGCCATGGGCACAACACACAAGCCTGTGTACCCACCATGACACTTTTCAATAAACAAAGAAGCCTCTGAAGACATTTATCATTAACCACCCGCTTACAGCCTACCAAACAAATAATCTTATTAAACACATTTGGCAGGGTGTGTGTGTGTGTGTGTGTGTGTGTGTGTGTGTGTGTGTGTGTGTGTGTGTGTGTGTGTGTGTGTGTGTGTGTGTGTGTGTGTGTGCGTGTGTGTGCGTGTGTGTGTGCGTGTGTGTGTGTGTGTGTGTGTGTGTGTGTGTGTGTGTGTGTGTGTGTGTGTGTGTGTGTGTGTGTGTGTGTGTGTGTGTGTGTATGGGTGTGTGCGTAGTTCGTATATTAATGTTACTCTAAATCCTCATCAGAGGCGGAAACTAATGGGAGAGCCCGAGCTGTGTGTGCCGATCAAGCATTGCTCTGAGTATACGTTTGAGTGTAATCTGAGTGCATATCCGGTGCTGCGGGGAAACCTGTAGACCTGAGCGGCATGAATAATAAAGAATGGTTCAATGGAAGGTGTTGAGAAGCTATGAAAAATAAAGGAGGGCCTTGGAAGCAATAAAGAAATCGAGGCAGTCCAGAGATGTAGAAATGAACACACAAAGAAAGGAAGGCGGAAGTAAGGAATTTTGGAAAGACCAAACGAATGGTCGAGGGATTTTTAATTATACAGGAGTCTATTTAGAGACCTAGAAGCTAGAAATACGGAGCTAGAAGCTACAAGAAGAAAGTTAGAAGCTAGAAATACATAGCAAGAAGCTACAAGTAGGGGGCTAGAAATACGGAGCTAGAAGTTACAAGAATGAAGCTAAAAGCTACAAGTAGGGAGACAGACACTACAAGTAAGGAGAAAGACACTACAAATAAGGATCCAGACACTACAAGTAAGGAGACAGAAGCTACAAGTAGGGAGCCAGACACTACAGTAAAGAGCCAGACACTACAAGTAAGGAGCCAGACACTACAAGTAAGGAGCCAGAAGCTACAAGTAGGGAGCCAGACACAACAAGTAAGAAGTCAGACAATACAAGTAAGGAGCCATAAGCTACAAGTAGGGAGCCAGACACTACAAGTAAAGAGTCAGACACTACAAGCCAGGAGCAACAAGTAGGGAGCAAGACTCTACAAGTAAGGAGCTAGAAGCTACAAGTAAGGAGTCAGACATTACAAGTAAGGAGGCAGAAGCTACAAGTAGGGAGCCAGACACTACAAGCAAGGAGCCAGACGCTACAAGTAGGGAGCCAGACGCTACAATTAAGGAGCCAGACACTACAATTAAGGAGCCAGAAGCTACAAGAAGGGAGCCAGACTCTACAAGTAAGGAGCCAGAAGCTACAAGTAAGAACCCAGACACTACAAGTAAGAAGCCAGAAGCTACAAGTAAGGAGCCAGACACCACAAGTATGGAGCCAGAAGCTACAAGTAGGGAGCCAGACTATACAAGTAAGGAGCCAGAAGCTACAAGTAAGGAGCCAGACACCACAAGTAAGGAGCCAGAAGCTACAAGCAGGGAGCCAGACACTACAAGTAAGGAGCCAGACACTACAAGTAAGGTGCCAGAAGCTACAAGTAGGGAGCCAGACACTACAAGTAAGAAGCCAGACACTACAATTAAGGAGCCAGAAGCTACAAGTAAGGAGCCAGAAGCTACAAGTAGGGAGCCAGACACTACAAGTAAAGAGCCAGACACAAGTAAGGAGCCAGACACTACAAGTAAGGAGCCAGAAGCTACAAGTAGGGAGCCAGACACTACAAGTAAGGAGTCAGACACTACAAGCAAGGAGCCAGAAGCTACAAGAAGGGAGCCAGACACTGCAAGTAAAGAGTCAGACACTACAAGCCAGAAGCAACAAGTAGGGAGCCAGACTCTACAAGTAAGGAGGTAGAAGCTGCAAGTAGGGAGCCAGACACTACAAGTAAGGAGGCAGAAGCTACAAGTAGGGAGCCAGACTCTACAAGTAAGGAGCCAGAAGCTACAAGTAAGGAGCCAGACACTACAAGTAAGGAGTCAGAAGTTACAAGTAGGGAGCCAGACACTACAAGTAAGGAGCCAGACACTACAATTAAGGAGCCAGAAGCTACAAGTAAGGAGACAAACTCTAAAATAAGGAGCTAGAAGCTACAAGTAGTGAGCCAGACACTACAAGTAGGGAGCCAGACACTACAATTAAGGAGCCAGAAGCTACAAGTAAGGAGCCAGACACTACAAGTAAGGAGCCAGAAGTAACAAGTAAGAAGCCAGACACTACAAGTAAGGAGCCAGAAGCTACAAGTAGGGAGCCAGACTATACAAGTAAGGAGCCAGAAGCTACAAGTAAGGAGCCAGACACTACAAGTAAGGAGCCAGAAGCTACAAGTAAGGAGCCAGTCACTACAATTAAGGGGCCAGAAGCTACATGTAGGGAGCCAGACACTACAATTAAGGAGTCAGACACTACAATTAAGGAGCCAGAAGCTACAAGTAGGGAACCAGACACTACAAGTAAGAAGCCAGACTCTTCAAGTAAGGAGCTAGAAGCTACAAGTAGGGAGCCAGACACTACAATTAGGGAGCCAGACACTACCAGTAAGGAGCCAGAAGCTACAAGTAAGGAGCCAGAAGCTACAAGTATGGAGCCAAACACTACAAGTAAGGAGCCAGAAGCTACAAGTAGGGAGCCAGACTCTACAAGCAAGGAGCCAGAAGCTACAAGTAGGGAGCCAGACACTACAAATAAGGAGCCAGACACTATAAATAAGGAGCCAGAAGCTACAAGTAGGGAGCCAGACACTAAAAGTAAGAAGCCGGACACTACAATTAAGGAGCCAGAAGCTACAAGTAAGGAGCCAGAAGCTACAAGTAGGGAGCCAGATACTACAAGTAAGGAGCCAGATGCTACAAGTAAGGAGTCAGACACTACAAGTAAGGAGCCAGAAGCTACAAGTAAGGAGTCAGGCACTACAAGTAATGAGCCAGAAACTACAAGTAAAGAGTCAGACACTACAAATAAGGAGCCAGAAGCTACAAGTAAGGAGCCAGATACTACAAGTAAGGAGCCAGAAGCTACAAGTAAGGAATCAGACACTACAAGTAAGGAGCCAGAAACTACAAGTAAGGAGTCAGACACTACAAATAAGGAGCCAGAAGCTACAAGTAAGGAGCTAGACACTACAAGTAAGGAGCCAGAAGCTACAAGTGAGGAGTCAGACACTACAAGTAAGGAGCCAGAAGCTACAAGTAAGGAGTCAGACACTACAAGTAAGGAGCCAGAAGCTACAAGTAAGGAGTCAGACACTATAAGTAAGGAGCCAGAAACTACAAGTAAGGAGTCAAACACTACAAATAAGAAGCCAGAAGCTACAAGTAAGGTGCCAGACACTACAAGTAAGGAGCCAGAAGCTACAGGTAAGGAGTCAGACACTACAAGTAAGGAGCCAGACACTACAAGTAATGAACCAGAAACTACAAGTAAAGAGTCAGACTCTACAAATAAGGAGCCAGAAGCTACAAGTAAGGAGCCAGACACTACAAGTAAGGAGCCAGAAGCTACAAGTAAGGATTCAGACACTACAAGTAAGGAGCCAGAAACTACAAGTAAGGAGCCAGACACTACAAATAAGGAGCCAGAAGCTACAAGTAAGGAGCCAGACACTACGAGTAAGGAGCCAGAAGCTACAAGTAAGGAGTCAGGCACTACAAGTAAGGAGCCAGAAACTACAAGTAAGGAGCCAGACACTACAAATAAGGAGCCAGAAGCTACAAGTAAGGAGCCGGACACTACAAATAAGGAGCCAGAAGCTACAAGTAAGGAGTCAGACACTACAAGTAAGGAGCCAGAAACTACAAGTAAGGAGCCAGACACTACAAATAAGGAGCCAGAAGCTACAAGTAAGGAGCCAGACACTACAAGTAAGGAGCCAGAAGCTACAAGTAAGGAGCCAGAAACTACAAGTAAGGAGCCAGAAACTAGAGGTAGCGGAAGTTTGGTAAGAAGAAGAGAAGTGTGAATCTCTGTTAAGTGTGGTAAATGGTTGTTCCACAGGGAAATTACCTCCACTACCTGATCCCTGGGCTGCATCTCTCGCTCCTCTCCCATAAATACATGAACGGGCTTTCCTTTCTTTTCTCTCTATTTATCTTTTTTTTCATACAGCTGAATTTACAGACCTAGAGCTGTTATCCCGCCTCGTCTCATTTCAGAGCCTAGTTCTATCTGACGTATATTACCACTACCACCCCTACAGGATGCGACCCACAACAGTCAACTGAAACCCAGGTATCTACTGGTCGCTAGGTGAACAAGGACAGCAGGTGTCAGGAATCATGCTCTACTTTTTCTCCAGTGCCGGGGATCGAACCACAAACACTCAGTATGTGAGCCGAGGGGGCAGTCAACTCAGCCTTTTTTTTTTTTTTGACTCAGGTCACCTGAGAAGCTCAGAGCAACACATTATCGTCCGGTTTTTGGCTTGACCCGGAATGTATAACACAGTATTATGTATCCCATTATAAGGGATAACTTTAGCAGTGCTTTAAATTATTTTTTTTAAGTTGTTGACCATTGTACGGTGAAGCACAGTAGTAAAGTTACGGTGAACCAAAGTACTATATGGCCGACTTCTGTTTCTTTCGATGCTCATATCTGAGAATGACAAGGTTTTGTTGTATTCCATCTCTAGAGTATACTTCCCCTCTTCTTGTTCCTTCCTTCATGCTCCCTCTCCTCCTCTTCCTTCTTCTGCTGCTGCTCCTCCTCCTCCCCTCACCTCTAAATGCCGTAATCAGCATAAGAAACAAGATGTCCTCCAACTTCTTCTATCTGCTAAACAATCTCCAGGTCTGCAGTAATAACTTCCTCTTGTAATTACTGTTACCGCTGTGTGTGCGTGTGTGTGTGTGTGTATGTGTGTGTGTGTGTGTGCGTGTGTGTATGTGTGTGTGTGTGTGTGTGTGTGTGTGTGTGTGTGTGTGTGTATGTGTGTGAGTGACTGGTAGTCCTACTTATTAGCGACCACAGGAAACGTAGTCACACTTGGTTAATTACAGGTTTATTTAATTAATAGTCTTCTTAATCACCGAAGGTAATTACAGGAGATAATGAGCCATTTGCTGGCGACACGTAAAATGTAGCACAGGTAAAGTACTTAATTATAAAGAGAAGTAATTTAGGCACCTAATTAGAACATGACATGTAATTTAACATATTATAATGAGGAACAGGTGAGGTACCTACTTACATCATGAACTCAAATGTTGTGCTTAGGTGCTAACAGCACACTTACTGGTAATGCTAAGGAAAGGCTAAACGGGAGGTGAAGGGAAGTGAAGGGAGGTGAAGCGAGATAAGGGAAGCGAAGGGAGGTGAAGGGAAGTAAAAGGAGGGTTAGAATGTAGAGAAAGGACGGTTAGAAAGGAGGGAAGAGAGGGTTAGACGGGAAGGAAAGATCCTTGAATCCTTGAGCCAAGTAGAGTCACTCAGAAAGTTCCATGGTACAACCAAGAGAACTTAGAAGGTTCCACACTGCAACTAGAGAAACTCAGAAAGTTCCATAATCAACTGAATACTTCACAAAGTTCCTTCCAGCAAGAAAAAGAAATGGAACTGGAAAAAAGTTCCTCAGAAACACTGGTAATAATATCTTTTTCCCTTTATTTCCCTCCACTCATCTTATCTTCCAGTTTTCCCCTTGCTTCCTCCGGATCCTCCGGTAATTTCCTGTCATTCTATCTCCCCATCTGTCAGTCTCCCTCTCTTCCCGTCTTCTAATTTTAATGTTTCTTCTCTTCTCATTCTTCAAATTATCTTTTCCTTCTTATTCTCATCTTTATTTTTCTCTCCTATCTTCTTCTCGAACTTCTGCCTCTTTCTCTTTTGTATTTCTCATCATCTATCTCTTTCTCTTCCTCTATCTCCTTCTCATCTCCATCTTTCTCTTCTACCTTCTCGTATTCTTTGTCTTATTATTATTATTATTATTATTATTATTATTATTATTATTATTATTATTATTATTATTATTATTATTATTATTATTATTATCATTATTATTATTATTATTATTATTATTATTATTATTATTATTATTATTATTATTATTATTATTATCATAATTATTGTTATTACTATTGCTATTATTATTATTACAATGGGACAACGCTCAGACGATTCGGTACTGGAGAAGAGTAGGGCTTGGGAACAGGTAACTGAGGTTTGATCCAAGGAAGGGGAGGGATACCTCCCCCTTCCTCTGACCCACGAGCCCTTCGCCAACATGAAGGTTCTCCCCGTCCTTCCCCACTGAGGTGGTGGGAGACAAACACCAGACGGACAGCAACAGTTCCTCTCTATTTTCTGATTACATAAACACAGTGCACCTCTCTACTGTGTGTGTTTGTTTACCTGGAGTTTACCTGGAGAGAGTTTCGGGGGTCAACGCCCCCGCGGCCCGGTCTGTGACCAGGCCTCCTGGTGGATCAGCGCCTGATCAACCAGGCTGTTGCTGCTGGCTGCACGCAAACCAACGTACGAGCCACAGCCCGGCTGATCAGGAACTGACTTTAGGTGCTTGTCCAGTGCCAGCTTGAAGACTGCCAGGGGTCTGTTGGTAATCCCCCTTATGTGTGCTGGGAGGCAGTTGAACAGTCTCGGGCCCCTGACACTTATTGTATGGTCTCTTAACGTGCTAGTGACACCCCTGCTTTTCAGTGGGGGGATGGTGCATCGTCTGCCAAGTCTTTTGCTTTCGTAGTGAGTGATTTTCGTGTGCAAGTTCGGTACTAGTCCCTCTAGGATTTTCCAGGTGTATATAATCATGTATCTCTCCCTCCTGCGTTCCAGGGAATACAGGTTTAGAAACCTCAAGCGCTCCCAGTAATTGAGGTGTTTTATCTCCGTTATGCGCGCCGTGAAAGTTCTCTGTACATTTTCTAGGTCGGCAATTTCACCTGCCTTGAAAGGTGCTGTTAGAGTGCAGCAATATTCCAGCCTAGATAGAACAAGTGACCTGAAGAGTGTCATCATGGGCTTGGCCTCCCTAGTTTTGAAGGTTCTCATTATCCATCCTGTCATTTTTCTAGCAGATGCGATTGATACAATGTTATGGTCCTTGAAGGTGAGATCCTCCGACATAATCACTCCCAGGTCTTTGACGTTGGTGTTTCGCTCTATTTTGTGGCCAGAATTTGTTTTGTACTCTGATGAAGATTTAATTTCCTCATGTTTACCATATCTGAGTAATTGAAATTTCTCATCGTTGAACTTCATATTGTTTTCTGCAGCCCACTGAAAGATTTGGTTGATGTCCGCCTGTAGCCTTGCAGTGTCTGCAATGGAAGACACTGTCATGCAGATTCGGGTGTCATCTGCAAAGGAAGACACGGTGCTGTGGCTGACATCCTTGTCTATGTCGGATATGAGGATGAGGAACAAGATGGGAGCTAGTACTGTGCCTTGTGGAACAGAGCTTTTCACCGTAGCTGCCTGGGACTTTACTCTGTTGACGACTACTCTCTGTGTTCTGTTAGTGAGGAAATTATAGATCCATCGACCGACTTTTCCTGTTATTCCTTCAGCGCGCATTTTGTGCGCTATTACGCCATGGTCACACTTGTCGAAGGCTTTTGCAAAGTCTGTATATATTACATCTGCATTCTTTTTGTCTTCTAGTGCATTTAGGACCTTGTCGTAGTGATCCAGTAGTTGAGACAGACAGGAGCGACCTGTTCTAAACCCATGTTGCCCTGGGTTGTGTAACTGATGGGTTTCTAGATGGGTGGTGATCTTGCTTCTTAGGACCCTTTCAAAGATTTTTATGATATGGGATGTTAGTGCTATTGGTCTGTAGTTCTTTGCTGTTGCTTTACTGCCCCCTTTGTGGAGTGGGGCTATGTTGCTGTCTCTTATCTCCTGCCATGCAGGGAGATAAGGGAGGAGGGACACAAGAGAAAGAGAGAGAGAGAGGGAGAGAGAGAGAGAGAGAGAGAGAGAGAGAGAGAGAGAGAGAGAGAGAGAGAGAGAGAGAGAGAGAGAGAGAGAGAGAGAGAGAGAGAGAGGGGTATGCTAATAATGTGAAGAGGAAAATGTAGGAATCAATGAAATGAAGGTAAACAGAGGGATTGAGAGAGCGAGAGAGAGAAAGAGAGAGAAGGCAGAAATTCAGACAGGGAAAGAGACAGAAAGATAATATGGCTTGTGAAGGAGATGGTAGACGTGGAGCAGCGTAGAGTAACGTAGAGCAGTGTAGAGCAGGGTAAAATATCGTGGAGCAGCGTAGAGTAACGTAGAGCAGTGTAGAGCAGGGTAAAATATCGTGGAGCAGCGTAGAGTAACGTAGAGCAGCGTAGAGCAGGGTAAAATAGCGTGGAACAGCGTAGAGTAACGTAGAGCAGCGTAGAGCAGGGTAAAATAGCGTGGAGCAGCGTAGAATAACGTAGAGCAGTGTAGAGCAGGGTAAAATATCGTGGAGCAGCGTAGAGTAACGTAGAGCAGTGTAGAGCAGGGTAAAATAGCGTGGAGCAGCGTAGAGTAACGTAGAGCGGTGTAGAGCAGGGTAAAATAGCGTGGAGCAGAGTAACGTAGAGCAGTGTAGAGCAGGGTAAAATATCGTGGAGCAGCGTAGAGTAACGTAGAGCAGCGTAGAGCAGGTTAAAATAGCGTGGAGCAGCGTAGAGTAACGTAGAGCAGTGTAGAGCAGAGTAAAATAGCGTGGAGCAGCGTAGAGTAACGTAGAGCAGTGTAGAGCAGGGTAAAATAGCTTGGAGCAGCGTAGAGTAACGTAGAGCAGGGTAAAATAGCGTGGAGCAGCGTAGAGTAACGTAGAGCAGTGTAGAGCAGGGTAAAATAGCGTGGAGCAGCGTAGAGTAACGTAGAGCAGTGTAGAGCAGGGTAAAATAGCGTGGAGCAGCGTAGAGTAACGTAGAGCAGTGTAGAGCAGAGTAAAATAGCGTGGAGCAGCGTAGAGTAACGTAGAGCAGTGTAGAGCAGAGTAAAATAGCGTGGAGCAGCGTAGAGTAACGTAGAGCAGTGTAGAGCAGGGTAAAATAGCGTGGAACAGCGTAGAGTAACGTAGAGCAGTGTAGAGCAGGGTAAAATAGCGTGGAGCAGCGTAGAGTAACGTAGAGCAGTGTAGAGCAGGGTAAAATAGCGTGGAGCAGCGTAGAGTAACGTAGAGCAGTGTAGAGCAGGGTAAAATAGCGTGGAGCAGCGTAGAGTAACGTAGAGCAGTGTAGAGCAGAGTAAAATAGCGTGGAGCAGCGTAGAGTAACGTAGAGCAGTGTAGAGCAGGGTAAAATAGCGTGGAGCAGCGTAGAGTAACGTAGAGAAGTGTAGAGCAGGGTAAAATAGCGTGGAGCAGCGTAGAGTAACGTAGAGCACTGTAGAGCAGGGTAAAATAGCGTGGAGCAGCGTAGAGTAACGTAGAGAAGTGTAGAGCAGGGTAAAATAGCGTAGAGCAGCGTAGAGTAACGTAGAGCAGTGTAGAGCAGGGTAAAATAGCGTGGAGCAGCGTAGAGTAACGTAGAGCAGTGAACAGCAGGGTAAAATAGCGTGGAGCAGCGTAGAGAAACGTAGAGCAGTGTAGAGCAGGGTAAAATAGCGTGGAGCAGCGTAGAGTAACGTAGAGCAGTGTAGAGCAGAGTAAAATAGCGTGGAGCAGCGTAGAGTAACGTAGAGCAGTGTAGAGCAGAGTAAAATAGCGTGGAGCAGCGTAGAGTAACGTAGAGAAGTATAGAGCAGGGTAAAATAGCGTGGAGCAGCGTAGAGTAACGTAGAGCAGTGTAGAGCAGGGTAAAATAGCGTGGAGCAGCGTAGAGTAACGCAGAGCAGTGTAGAGCAGGGTAAAATAGCGTGGAGCAGCGTAGAGTAACGTAGAGCAGTGTAGAGCAGGGTAAAATATCGTGGAGCAGCGTAGAGTAACGTAGAGCAGTGTAGAGCAGGGCAAAATAGCGTGGAGCAGCGTAGAGTAACGTAGAGCAGTGTAGAGCAGGGTAAAATAGCGTGGAGCAGCGTAGAGTAACGTAGAGCAGTGTAGAGCAGGGTAAAATAGCGTGGAGCAGCGTAGAGTAACGTAGAGCAGTGTAGAGCAGAGTAAAATAGCGTGGAGCAGCGTAGAGTAACGTAGAGCAGTGTAGAGCAGGGTAAAATAGCGTGGAGCAGCGTAGAGTAACGTAGAGAAGTGTAGAGCAGGGTAAAATAGCGTGGAGCAGCGTAGAGTAACGTAGAGCAGTGTAGAGCAGGGTAAAATAGCGTGGAGCAGCGTAGAGTAACGTAGAGCAGTGTAGAGCAGGGTAAAATAGCGTGGAGCAGCGTAGAGTAACGTAGAGAAGTGTAGAGCAGGGTAAAATAGCGTGGAGCAGCGTAGAGTAACGTAGAGCAGTGTAGAGCAGGGTAAATAGCGTGGAACAGCGTAGAGTAACGTAGAGCAGTGTAGAGCAGGGTAAATAGCGTGGAACAGCGTAGAGTAACGTAGAGCAGTGTAGAGCAGGGTAAATAGCGTGGAACAGCGTAGAGTAACGTAGAGCAGTGTAGAGCAGGGTAAATAGCGTGGAGCAGCGTAGAGTAACGTAGAGCGTCCTCCACCCCCTCCACTCCACACAGAAAAGTTGCCAAGAAATGTTTAAGAAAAGCAATAAGTAAAGCCAAGAAGTCTGTCAAAAAAAATGTTAGGTCAGCCTACAACACCTGACCTCATTAATGGCCAGCTCTTTGTGTTGAAGATGCATTAAAGTCTCTTAGTAATCCAATTAATAATCCACTTAGTAATCCTCTTAGTAATCGTATTAATAATCGTCTTAGTAATCGTATTAATAATCGTGTTAATAATTGCCTTTGTAATCGACTTAGTAATCGTCTTGTTAATCGTATTAATAATCGTCTTAGTAATTGTGTTAATAAGAGTCATAGTAATGGTGTTAATAATTGTCTTAGTAATCGTCTTAGCGGCACTACCGAGCACTTACAAGAGGCACCATAGTGTCTGGCCACTTACAAGAAGTACCATAGTGTCTGGCCACTTACAAGAAGCACCATAGTGTGTGGCCACTTACAAGAAGCACCATAGTGTCTGGCCACTTACAAGAAGCGCCATAGTGTCTGGCCACTTACAAGAAGCACCATAGTGTGTGGCCACTTACAAGAAGCACCATAGTGTCTGGCCACTTACAAGAAGCGCCATAGTGTCTGGCCACTTACAAGAAGCACAAGTGTCTGGCCACTTACAAGAAGCACCAGAGTGTCTGGCCACTTACAAGAAGTACCATAATGTCTGGCCACTTACAAGAAGCACCATAGTGTCTGGCCAATTACAAGAAGTACCATAGTGTCTGGCCACTTACAAGAAGCACCAGTGTCTAGCCACTTACAAGAAGCACCATAGTGTCTGGCCACTTACAAGAAGTACCATAGTGTCTGGCCACTTACAATAAACAACAGTGTCTAGCCACTTACAAGAAGCACCATAGTGTCTGGCAACTTACAAGAAGTACCATAGTGTCTGGCCACTTACAAGAAGTAAAATAGTGTCTGGCCACTTACAAGAAGCACCATAGTGTCAGGCCACTTACCAGAAGTACCATAGTGTCTGGCCACTTACAAGAAGTACAATAGTGTCTGGCCACTTACAAGAAGCACCATAGTGTCTGGCCACTTACATGAAGTACCATAGTGTCTGGCCACTTACAAGAAGCACCATAGTGTCTGACCACTTACAAGAAGTACCATAGTGTCTGGCCACTTACAAGAAGCACCATAGTGTCTGGCCACTTACAAGAAGCATCATAGTGTCTGCCCACTTACAAGAAGCGCCATAGTGTCTGGCCACTTACAAGAAGCACAAGTGTCTGGCCACTTACAAGAAGTACCATAATGTCTTGCCACTTACAAGAAGTACCAGAGTGTCTGGCCACTTACAAGAAGCACCATAGTGTCTGGCTACTTACAAGAAGTACCATAGTGTCTGGCCACTTACAAGAAGTACCATAATGTCTTGCCACTTACAAGAAGTACCAGAGTGTCTGGCCACTTACAAGAAGCACCATAGTGTCTGGCAACTTACAAGAGGCACCATAGTTTCTGGCCACTTACAAGAAGCACTAGTGTCTGACCACTTACAAGATGCACCATAGTGTCTGGCCACTTACAAGAGGCACTATAGTGTCTGGCCACTTACAAGAGGCACCATAGTGTCTGGCCACTTACAAGAGGCAGCATAGTGTCTGGCCACTTACAAGAGGCACCATAGTGTCTGGCCACTTACAAGAGGCACCATATTGTCTGGCCACTTACAAGAGGCACCATAGTGTCTGGCCACTTACAAGAAGCACCAGCGTCCGGCCACTTACAAGAAGTACCATAATGTCTGGCCACTTACAAAAACTACCACAGTGTCTGGCCACTAACAAGAAGCAACATAGTGTTTTTCCACTTACAAGAAGTACCATAGTGTCTGGCCACTTACAAGAAGCACTAGTGTCTGGCCACTTACAAGAAGCACCATAGTGTCTGGCCACTTACAAGAAGTACCATAGTGTCTGGCCACTTACAAGAAGTACCATAGTGTCTGGCCACTTACAAGAAGTACCATAGTGTCTGGCCACTTACAAGAAGCACCATAGTGTCTGGCCACTTACAAGAAGCACCATAGTGTCTGGCCACTTACAAGAGGCACAACAGTGTCTGGCCACTAACAAGAAGTACCATAGTATCTGGCCACTTACAAGAAGTACCATAGTGTCTGGCCACTTAAAAGAAGCACCATAGTGTCTGGCCACTTACAAGAAGCACCATAGTGTCTGACCACTTACAAGAAGCACCATAGTGTCTGGCCACTTAAAAGAAGCACCATAGTGTCCGGCCACTTACAAGAAGCACCATTGTGTCTGGCCACTTACAAGAAGTACCATAATGTCTGGCCACTTACAAGAAGTACCATAGTGTCTGGCCACTTACAAGAAGCACCAGTGTCTGGCCACTTACAAGAAGTACCATAGTGTCTGGCAAATTACAAGAAGTACCATAGTGTCTGGCCACTTACAAGAAGTACCATAGTGTCTGGCCAATTACAAGAAGTACCATAGTGTCTGGCCAATTACAAGAAGCACCAGTGTCTGGCCACTTACAATATGCACCATAGTGTCTGGCCACTTACAAGAAGTACCATAGTGTCTGGCCACTTACAAGAAGCACCATAGTGTCTGGCCACTTACAAGAAGTACCATAATGTCTGGCCACTTACAAGAAGTACCATAGTGTCTGGCCACTTACAAGAAGCACCAGTGTCTGGCCACTTACAAGAAGTACCATAGTGTCTGGCAAATTACAAGAAGTACCATAGTGTCTGGCCACTTACAAGAAGTACCATAGTGTCTGGCCAATTACAAGAAGTACCATAGTGTCTGGCCACTTAAAAGAAGTACCATAGTGTCTGGCCAATTACAAGAAATACCATAGTTTCTGGCCATTTACAAGAAGTACAATAGTGTCTGGCCACTTACAAGAAGCACCAGTGTCTGGCCACTTACAAGAAGCACCATAGTGTCTGGCAACTTACAAGAAGCACCATAGTGTCTGGCCGCTTACAAGAAGCACCATAGTGTCTGGCCACTTACAAGAGGCACCATAGTGTTTGGCCACTTACAAGAAGTACCATAGTATCTGGCCACTTACAAGAAGCACCAAAGTGTCTGCCCACTTAAAAGAAGTACCATAGTGTCTGGCCACTTACAAGAAGTACGATAGTGTCTGGCCACTTAAAAGAAGCACCATAGTGTCTGGCCACTTACAAGAAACACCATAGTGTCTGGCCACTTACAAGAAGTACCATAGTGTCTGGCCACTTACAAGAAGTACCATAGTGTCAGGCCACTTACAAGAAGTACCATAGTGTCTGGCCACTTACAAGAAGTACCATAGTGTCTGGCCACTTACAAGAAGTACCACAGTGTCTGGCCATTTACAAGAAGTACCATAGTGTCTGGCCACTTACAAGAAGCACCGTAGTGTCTGGCCACTTACAAGAAGTACCATAGTGTCTGGCCACTTACACGAAGCACCATAGTGTCTGGGAACTTACAAGAAGCACCATAGTGTCTGATTACTTACAAGAAGCACCCGTGTCAGGCCACTTACAAAAAGCACCATAGTGTCTGGCCACTTACAAGAAGTACCATAGTGTCTGGCCAATTACAAGAAGCACCAGTTTCTGGCCACTTACAATATGCACCATAGTGTCTGGCCACTTACAAGAAGTACCATAGTGTCTGGCCACTTACAAGAAGCACCATAGTGTCTGGCCACTTACAAGAAGTACCATAATGTCTGGCCACTTACAAGAAGTACCATAGTGTCTGGCCACTTACAAGAAGCACCAGTGTCTGGCCACTTACAAGAAGTACTTTAGTGTCTGGCCACTTACAAGAAGTACCATAGTGTCTGGCCAATTACAAGAAGTACCGTAGTGTCTGGCCACTTACAAGAAGTACCATAGTGTCTGGCCAGTTACAAGAAGTACCATAGTGTCTGGCCAGTTACAAGAAGAACCATAGTGTCTGGCCACTTACAACAAGTACCGTAGTGTCTGACCACTTACAAGAAGTACCATAGTGTCCGGCCACTTACAAGAAGTACCATAGTTTCTGGCCAATTACAAGAAGTACCATAGTGTCTGGCCACTTACAAGAGGTACCATAGTGTCTGGCCATTTACAAGAAGCACCATAGTGTCTGGCCACTTACAAGAAGCACCATAGTGTCTGGCCACTTACAAGAAGCACCAGTGTCTGGCCACTTACAAGAGCACCATAGTGTCTGGCCACTTTCAAGAGGCACCATAGTGTCTGGCCACTTACAAGAAGCACCATAGTGTCTGGCCACTTACAAGAGGCACCAGTGTCTGGCCACTTACAAGAGCCACCATAGTGTCTGGCCACTTACAAGAAGCACCATAGTGTCTGGCCACTTACAAGAAGCACCATAGTGTCTGGCCACTTACAAGAAGCACCATAGTGTCTGGCCACTTACAAGAGGCACCATAGTGTCTGGCCACTTACAAGAGGCACCATAGTGTCTGGCCACTTACAAGAAGTACCATAGTGTCTGGCCACTTACAAGAGGCACCATAGTGTCTTGCCACTTACAAGAGGCACCACAGTGTCTGGCCACTTACAAGAGGCACCATAGTGTCTGGCCACTTACAAGAGGCAACATAGTGTCTGGCCACTTACAAGAGGCAGCATAGTGTCTGGCCACTTACAAGAGGCACCATAGTGTCTGGCCACTTACAAGAGGCAGCATAGTGTGTGGCCACTTACAAGAGGCACCATAGTGTCTGGCCATTTACAAGAGGAACCATAGTGTCTGGCCACTTACAAGAAGCACCATAGTGTCTGGCCACTTACAAGAGGCACCATAGTGTCTGGCCACTTACAAGAGGCACCATAGTGTCTGGCCACTTACAAGAGGCACCATAGTGTCTGGCCACTTACAAGAGGCACCATAGTGTCTGGCCACTTACAAGATGCACCATAGTGTCTGGCCACTTACAAGAGGCACCATAGTGTCTGGCCACTTACAAGAGGCACCATAGTGTCTGGCCACTTACAAGAGGCAGCATAGTGTGTGGCCACTTACAAGAGGCACCATAGTGTCTGGCCACTTACAAGAGGAACCATAGTGTCTGGCCACTTACAAGAAGCACCATAGTGTCTGGCCACTTACAAGAGGCACCATAGTGTCTGGCCACTTACAAGAGGCACCATAGTGTCTGGCCACTTACAAGAGGCACCATAGTGTCTGGCCACTTACAAGAGGCACCATAGTGTCTGGCCACTTACAAGAGGCAGCATAGTGTCTGGCCACTTACAAGAGGCACCATAGTGTCTTGCCACTTACAAGAGGCAGCATAGTGTCTGGCCACTTACAAGAGGCACCATAGTGTCTGGCCACTTACAAGAGGCACCATAGTGTCTGGCCACTTACAAGAAGCACCATAGTGTCTGGCCACTTACGAGAGGCAGCATAGTGTCTGGCCACTTACAAGAGGCACCATAGTGTCTGGCCACTTACAAGAAGCACCATAGTGTCTGGCCACTTACAAGAAGCACCATAGTGTCTAGCCACTTACGAGAGGCAGCATAGTGTCTGGCCACTTACAAGAGCCACCATAGTGACTGGCCACTTACAAGAAGCACCATAGTGTCTGGCCACTTACGAGAGGCAGCATAGTGTCTGGCCACTTACGAGAGGCAGCATAGTGTCTGGCCACTTACAAGAAGCACCATAGTGTCTGGCCACTTACGAGAGGCACCATAGTGTCTGGCCACTTACGAGAGGCAGCATAGTGTCTGACCACTTACGAGAGGCACCATAGTGTCTGGCCACTTACAAGAGGCACCATAGTGTCTGGCCACTTACGAGAGGCAGCATAGTGTCTGGCCACTTACGAGAGGCAGCATAGTGTCTGGCCACTTACGAGAGGCAGCATAGTGTCTGGCCACTTACGAGAGGCAGCATAGTGTCTGGCCACTTACGAGAGGCAGCATAGTGTCTGGCCACTTACGAGAGGCAGCATAGTGTCTGGCCACTTACGAGAGGCAGCATAGTGTCTGGCCACTTACGAGAGGCAGCATAGTGTCTGGCCACTTACGAGAGGCAGCATAGTGTCTGACCACTTACGAGAGGCAGCATAGTGTCTGGCCACTTACGAGAGGCAGCATAGTGTCTGGCCACTTACGAGAGGCAGCATAGTGTCTGGCCACTTACGAGAGGCAGCATAGTGTCTGGCCACTTACGAGAGGCAGCATAGTGTCTGGCCACTTACAAGAGGCAGCATAGTGTCTGGCCACTTACAAGAGGCAGCATAGTGTCTGGCCACTTACAAGAGGCACCATAGTGTCTGGCCACTTACAAGAGGCACCATATTGTCTGGCCACTTACAAGAGGCACCATAGTGTCTGGCCACTTACAAGAAGCACCAGTGTCCGGCCACTTACAAGAAGTACCATAATGTCTGGCCACTTACAAGAACTACCACAGTGTCTGGCCACTAACAAGAAGCACTAGTGTCTGGCCACTTACAAGAAGCACCATAGTGTCTGGCCACTTACAAGAAGCACTAGTGTCTGGCCACTTACAAGAAGCACCATACTGTCTGGCCACTTACAAGAAGTACCATAGTGTCTGGCCACTTACAAGAAGTACCATAGTGTCTGGCCACTTACAAGAAGTACCATAGTGTCTGGCCACTTACAAGAAGCACCATAGTGTCTGGCCACTTACAAGAAACACCATAGTGTCTGGCCACTTACAAGAGGCACAATAGTGTCTGGCCACTAACAAGAAGTACCATAGTATGTTGCCACTTACAAGAAGTACCATAGTGTCTGGCCACTTAAAAGAAGCACCATAGTGTCTGGCCACTTACAAGAAGCACCATAGTGTCTGACCACTTACAAGAAGCACCATAGCGTCTGGCCACTTAAAAGAAGCACCATAGTGTCTGGCCACTTACAAGAAGCACCATTGTGTCTGGCCACTTACAAGAAGTACCATAATGTCTGGCCACTTACAAGAAGTACCATAGTGTCTGGCCACTTACAAGAAGCACCAGTGTCTGGCCACTTACAAGAAGTACCATAGTGTCTGGCAAATTACAAGAAGTACCATAGTGTCTGGCCACTTACAAGAAGTACCATAGTGTCTGGTCAATTACAAGAAGTACCATAGTGTCTGGCCAATTACAAGAAGCACCAGTGTCTGGCCACTTACAATATGCACCATAGTGTCTGGCCACTTAAAAGAAGTACCATAGTGTCTGGGCACTTACAAGAAGCACCATAGTGTCTGGCCACTTACAAGAAGTACCATAATGTCTGGCCACTTACAAGAAGTACCATAGTGTCTGGCCACTTACAAGAAGCACCAGTGTCTGGCCACTTACAAGAAGTACCATAGTGTCTGGCAAATTACAAGAACTACCATAGTGTCTGGCCACTTACAAGAAGTTCCATAGTGTCTGGCCAATTACAAGAAGTACCATAGTGTCTGGCCACTTAAAAGAAGTACCATAGTGTCTTGCCAATTACAAGAAATACCATAGTTTCTGGCCATTTACAAGAAGTACAATAGTGTCTGGCCACTTACAAGAAGCACCAGTGTCTGGCCACTTACAAGAAGCACCATAGTGTCTGGCCACTTACAAGAAGCACAATAGTGTCTGGCCGCTTACAAGAAGCACCATAGTGTCTGGCCACTTACAAGAGGCACCATAGTGTTTGGCCACTTACAAGAAGTACCATAGTATCTGGCCACTTACAAGAAGCACCAAAGTGTCTGGCCACTTAAAAGAAGTACCATAGTGTCTGGCCACTTACAAGAAGTACGATAGTGTCTGGCCACTTAAAAGAAGCACCATAGTGTCTGGCCACTTACAAGAAACACCATAGTGTCTGGCCACTTACAAGAAGTACCATAGTGTCTGGCCACTTACAAGAAGTACCATAGTGTCAGGCCACTTACAAGAAGTACCATAGTGTCTGGCCACTTACAAGAAGTACCATAGTGTCTGGTTACTTACAAGAAGTACCACAGTGTCTGGCCATTTACAAGAAGTACCATAGTGTCTGGCCACTTACAAGAAGCACCATAGTGTCTGGCCACTTACAAGAAGTACCATAGTGTCTGGCCAATTACAAGAAGCACCAGTTTCTGGCCACTTACAATATGCACCATAGTGTCTGGCCACTTACAAGAAGTACCATAGTGTCTGGCCACTTACAAGAAGCACCATAGTGTCTGGCCACTTACAAGAAGTACCATAATGTCTGGCCACTTACAAGAAGTACCATAGTGTCTGGCCACTTACAAGAAGCACCATAGTGTCTGGCCACTTACAAGAAGTACCATAATGTCTGGCCACTTACAAGAAGTACCATAGTGTCTGGTTACTTACAAGAAGCACCCGTGTCAGGCCACTTACAAAAAGCACCATAGTGTCTGGCCACTTACAAGAAGTACCATAGTGTCTGGCCAATTACAAGAAGCACCAGTTTCTGGCCACTTACAATATGCACCATAGTGTCTGGCCACTTACAAGAAGTACCATAGTGTCTGGCCACTTACAAGAAGCACCATAGTGTCTGGCCACTTACAAGAAGTACCATAATGTCTGGCCACTTACAAGAAGTACCATAGTGTCTGGCCACTTACAAGAAGCACCAGTGTCTGGCCACTTACAAGAAGTACTTTAGTGTCTGGCCACTTACAAGAAGTACCATAGTGTCTGGCCAATTACAAGAAGTACCGTAGTGTCTGGCCACTTACAAGAAGTACCATAGTGTCTGGCCAGTTACAAGAAGTACCATAGTGTCTGGCCAGTTACAAGAAGTACCATAGTGTCTGGCCACTTACAAGAAGTACCATAGTGGCTGGCCAATTACAAGAAGTAACATAGTGTCTGGCCACTTACAAGAAGCACCATAGTGTCTGGCAACTTGCAAGAGGCACCATAGTGTCTGGCCAATTACAAGAAGTACCATAGTGTCTGGCCAATTACAAGAAGAACCATAGTGTCTGGCCACTTACAACAAGTACCGTAGTGTCTGACCACTTACAAGAAGTACCATAGTGTCCGGCCACTTACAAGAAGTACCATAGTTTCTGGCCAATTACAAGAAGTACCATAGTGTCTGGCCACTTACAAGAGGTACCATAGTGTCTGGCCATTTACAAGAAGCACCATAGTGTCTGGCCACTTACAAGAAGCACCATAGTGTCTGGCCACTTACAAGAAGCACCAGTGTCTGGCCACTTACAAGAGGCACCATAGTGTCTGGCCACTTGCAAGAGGCACCATAGTGTCTGGCCACTTACAAGAAGCACCATAGCGTCTGGCCACTTACAAGAGGCACCAGTGTCTGGCCACTTACAAGAGCCACCATAGTGTCTGGCCACTTACAAGAAGCACCACAGTGTCTGGCCACTTACAAGAAGCACCATAGTGTCTGGCCACTTACAAGAGGCACCATAGTGTCTGGACACTTACAAGAGGCACCATAGTGTCTGGCCACTTACAAGAGGCACCATAGTGTCTGGCCACTTACAAGAAGTACCATAGTGTCTGGCCACTTACAAGAGGCACCATAGTGTCTTGCCACTTACAAGAGGCACCATAGTGTCTGGCCACTTACAAGAGGCAGCATAGTGTCTGGCCACTTACAAGAGGCACCATAGTGTCTGGCCACTTACAAGAGGCAGCATAGTGTCTGGCCACTTACAAGAGGCACCATAGTGTCTGGCCACTTACAAGAGGCAGCATAGTGTGTGGCCACTTACAAGAGGCACCATAGTGTCTGGCCACTTACAAGAGGAACCATAGTGTCTGGCCACTTACAAGAAGCACCATAGTGTCTGGCCACTTACAAGAGGCACCATAGTGTCTGGCCACTTACAGGAGGCACCATAGTGTCTGGCCACTTACAAGAGGCACAATAGTGTCTGGCCACTTACAAGAGGCAGCATAGTGTCTGGCCACTTACAAGAGGCACCATAGTGTCTTGCCACTTACAAGAGGCAGCATAGTGTCTGGCCACTTACAAGAGGCACCATAGTGTCTGGCCACTTACAAGAGGCACCATAGTGTCTGGCCTCTTACAAGAAGCACCATAGTGTCTGGCCACTTACGAGAGGCAGCATAGTGTCTGGCCACTTACAAGAGGCACCATAGTGTCTGGCCACTTACAAGAAGCACCATAGTGTCTGGCCACTTACAAGAAGCACCATAGTGTCTAGCCACTTACGAGAGGCAGCATAGTGTCTGGCCACTTACAAGAGGCACCATAGTGTCTGGCCACTTACAAGAAGCACTATAGTGTCTGGCCACTTACGAGATACAGCATAGTGTCTGGCCACTTACGAGAGGCAGCATAGTGTCTGGCCACTTACAAGAAGCACCATAGTGTCTGGCCACTTACGAGAGGCACCATAGTGTCTGGCCACTTACGAGAGGCAGCATAGTGTCTGGCCACTTACGAGAGGCACCATAGTGTCTGGCCACTTACGAGAGGCAGCATAGTGTCTGGCCACTTACGAGAGGCAGCATAGTGTCTGGCCACTTACGAGAGGCAGCATAGTGTCTGGCCACTTACGAGAGGCAGCATAGTGTCTGGCCACTTACGAGAGGCAGCATAGTGTCTGGCCACTTACGAGAGGCAGCATAGTGTCTGGCCACTTACGAGAGGCAGCATAGTGTCTGGCCACTTACGAGAGGCAGCATAGTGTCTGGCCACTTACGAGAGGCAGCATAGTGTCTGGCCACTTACGAGAAGCAGCATAGTGTCTGGCCACTTACGAGAGGCAGCCTAGTGTCTGGCCACTTACAAGAGGCAGCATAGTGTCTGGCCACTTACGAGAGGCAGCATAGTGTCTGGCCACTTACGAGAGGCAGCATAGTGTCTGGCCACTTACGAGACGCAGCATAGTGTCTGGCCACTTACGAGAGGCAGCATAGTGTCTGGCCACTTACGAGAAGCAGCATAGTGTCTGGCCACTTACGAGAGGCAGCATAGTGTCTGGCCACTTACGAGAGGCAGCATAGTGTCTGGCCACTTACGAGAGGCAGCATAGTGTCTGGCCACTTACGAGAGGCAGCATAGTGTCTGGCCACTTACGAGAGGCAGGATAGTGTCTGGCCACTTACGAGAGGCAACATAGTGTCTGGCCACTTACAAGAGGCAGCATAGTGTCTGGCCACTTACAAGAGGCAGCATAGTGTCTGGCCACTTACAAGAGGCAGCATAGTGTCTGGTCACTTACAAGAGGCAGCATAGTGTCTGGCCACTTACAAGAGGCAGCATAGTGTCTGGTCACTTACAAGAGGCAGCATAGTGTCTGGTCACTTACAAGAGGCAGCATAGTGTCTATCCACTTACAAGAGGCAGCATAGTGTCTAGCCACTTACAAGAGGCAGCATAGTGTCTGGCCACTTACGAGAGGCACCATAGTGTCTGGCCACTTACAAGAGGCACCATAGTGTCTGGTCACTTACAAGAGGCAGCATAGTGTCTGGCCACTTACAAGAGGCAGTATAGTGTCTGGCCACTTACAAGAGGCAGCATAGTGTCTGGTCACTTACAAGAGGCAGCATAGTGTCTGGCCACTTACAAGAGGCACCATAGTGTCTGGTCACTTACAAGAGGCAGCATAGTGTCTGGTCACTTACAAGAGGCAGCATAGTGTCTGGCCACTTACAAGAGGCAGCATAGTGTCTGGTCACTTACAAGAGGCACCATAGTGTCTGGCCACTTACGAGAGGCACCATAGTGTCTTGTCACTTACAAGAGGCACCATAGTGTCTGGCCACTTACAAGAGGCACCATAGTGTCTGGCCACTTACGAGAGGCAGCATAGTGTCTGGCCACTTACAAGAAGTACCATAGTGTCTGGCCACTTACGAGAGGCAGCATAGTGTCTGGCCACTTACAAGAAGTACCATAGTGTCTGGCCACTTACAAGAAGTACCATAGTGTCTGGCCACTTACGAGAGGCAGCATAGTGTCTGGCCACTTACGAGAGGCAGCATAGTGTCTGGCCACTTACAAGAAGTACCATAGTGTCTGGCCACTTACGAGAGGCAGCATAGTGTCTGGCCACTTACGAGAGGCAGCATAGTGTCTGGCCACTTACAAGAAGTACCATAGTGTCTGGCCACTTACAAGAAGTACCATAGTGTCTGGCCACTTACGAGAGGCAGCATAGTGTCTGGCCACTTACGAGAGGCAGCATAGTGTCTGGCCACTTACGAGAGGCAGCATAGTGTCTGGCCACTTACGAGAGGCAGCATAGTGTCTGGCCACTTACAAGAGGCAGCATAGTGTCTGGCCACTTACGAGAGGCAGCATAGTGTCTGGCCACTTACAAGAGGCAGCATAGTGTCTGGCCACTTACAAGAGGCAGCATAGTGTCTGGCCACTTACAAGAGGCAGCATAGTGTCTGGTCACTTACAAGAGGCAGCATAGTGTCTGGCCACTTACAAGAGGCAGCATAGTGTCTGGTCACTTACAAGAGGCAGCATAGTGTCTGGTCACTTACAAGAGGCAGCATAGTGTCTATCCACTTACAAGAGGCAGCATAGTGTCTAGCCACTTACAAGAGGCAGCATAGTGTCTGGCCACTTACGAGAGGCACCATAGTGTCTGGCCACTTACAAGAGGCACCATAGTGTCTGGTCACTTACAAGAGGCAGCATAGTGTCTGGCCACTTACAAGAGGCAGTATAGTGTCTGGCCACTTACAAGAGGCAGCATAGTGTCTGGTCACTTACAAGAGGCAGCATAGTGTCTGGCCACTTACAAGAGGCACCATAGTGTCTGGTCACTTACAAGAGGCAGCATAGTGTCTGGTCACTTACAAGAGGCAGCATAGTGTCTGGCCACTTACAAGAGGCAGCATAGTGTCTGGTCACTTACAAGAGGCACCATAGTGTCTGGCCACTTACGAGAGGCACCATAGTGTCTTGTCACTTACAAGAGGCACCATAGTGTCTGGCCACTTACAAGAGGCACCATAGTGTCTGGCCACTTACGAGAGGCAGCATAGTGTCTGGCCACTTACAAGAAGTACCATAGTGTCTGGCCACTTACGAGAGGCAGCATAGTGTCTGGCCACTTACAAGAAGTACCATAGTGTCTGGCCACTTACAAGAAGTACCATAGTGTCTGGCCACTTACGAGAGGCAGCATAGTGTCTGGCCACTTACGAGAGGCAGCATAGTGTCTGGCCACTTACAAGAAGTACCATAGTGTCTGGCCACTTACGAGAGGCAGCATAGTGTCTGGCCACTTACGAGAGGCAGCATAGTGTCTGGCCACTTACAAGAAGTACCATAGTGTCTGGCCACTTACAAGAAGTACCATAGTGTCTGGCCACTTACGAGAGGCAGCATAGTGTCTGGCCACTTACGAGAGGCAGCATAGTGTCTGGCCACTTACGAGAGGCAGCAT
This sequence comes from Cherax quadricarinatus, assembly GCF_038502225.1. Lineage (NCBI taxonomy): Eukaryota > Metazoa > Arthropoda > Malacostraca > Decapoda > Parastacidae > Cherax > Cherax quadricarinatus. The sequence goes on along the minus strand of NC_091311.1, from coordinate 36,549,556 downwards.
AGTGTCTGGCCACTTACAAGAGGCAGCATAGTGTCTGGCCACTTACGAGAGGCAGCATAGTGTCTGGCCACTTACAAGAGGCAGCATAGTGTCTGGCCACTTACGAGAGGCAGCATAGTGTCTGGCCACTTACAAGAGGCAGCATAGTGTCTGGCCACTTACGAGAGGCAGCATAGTGTCTGGCCACTTACGAGAGGCAGCATAGTGTCTGGCCACTTACAAGAGGCAGCATAGTGTCTGGCCACTTACAAGAGGCAGCATAGTGTCTGGCCACTTACAAGAGGCAGCATAGTGTCTGGCCACTTACAAGAGGCAGCATAGTGTCTGGCCACTTACAAGAGGCAGCATAGTGTCTGGCCACTTACGAGAGGCAGCATAGTGTCTGGCCACTTACAAGAAGTACCATAGTGTCTGGCCACTTACGAGAGGCAGCATAGTGTCTGGCCACTTACAAGAGGCAGCATAGTGTCTGGCCACTTACAAGAGGCAGCATAGTGTCTGGCCACTTACGAGAGGCAGCATAGTGTCTGGCCACTTACAAGAGGCAGCATAGTGTCTGGCCACTTACAAGAGGCAGCATAGTGTCTGGCCACTTACGAGAGGCAGCATAGTGTCTGGCCACTTACAAGAGGCAGCATAGTGTCTGGCCACTTCTCTCCTGGTGTAACCTAACAACAACAGTCCTGGAAGGATGACTCAAAGTCAGTCTATCGATTAAACGTTTAAGGATATTCCTTGACAGCTTTTCTGTACAGAGTGGAATGTTGGTGGCCGCTCCACGCCGCTCCACGCCGCTCCACGCCGCTCCTCGCAGCTCCACGCCGCTCCACGCCGCTCCATGCCGCTCCATGCCGCTCCACGCCGCTCCACGCCGCTCCACGCCGCTCCTCGCAGCTCCACGCCGCTCCACGCCGCTCCACGCCGCTCCACGCCGCTCCTCGCAGCTCCATGCCGCTCCACGCCGCTCCACGCCGCTCCATGCCGCTCCATGCCGCTCCACGCCGCTCCACGCCGCTCCACGCCGCTCCACGCCGCTCCTCGCAGCTCCACGCCGCTCCACGCCGCTCCACGCCGCTCCACGCCGCTCCTCGCAGCTCCACGCCGCTCCACGCCGCTCCACGCCGCTCCATGCCGCTCCATGCCGCTCCACGCCGCTCCACGCCGCTCCACGCCGCTCCACGCCGGTCCTCGCAGCTCCACGCCGCTCCACGCCGCTCCACGCCGCTCCACGCCGCTCCACGCCGCTCCATGCCGCTCCACGCCGCTCCACGCAGCTCCACACCATAAGGGTCAAACAGCGACTGAATGATAAAAGGCAAAAACGTTTGAGCAAAGAAAGGGGAAGTTACTTTTAATACTTGTCTTCGATCCTCTACCTTGGTGTCCGTACCTGTCTTCGATCCTCTACCTTGGTGTTCGTACCTGTCTTCGATCCTCTACCTTGGTGTTCGTACCTGTCTTCGATCCTCTACCTTGGTGTTCGTACCTGTCTTCGATCCTCTACCTTGGTGTTCGTACCTGTCTTCGATCCTCTACCTTGGGGTTCGAATGCGTGTTCCATCGTATCCCTGAGCGCCCCAGTAAAAGCTTTAAACCTATGAACCGAAACGCCATTATCATTTGCAATGGTGTTTGCAGCCTGTTAAAGTGCCTGTTAACGGATCAACGGGAGGAGTCAAACAGAGCTTTGATGAGAGCGATTGGTAGCCGTTTTAAAAACACTGTTTAACAGGGGACATCAAAGGTGTACAGAAATTATGAGAGAGTCTGATCTATAGTGAGGGAGAGAGGGAGGGAGGAAGGGAGAGAGGAAGGGAGGGAAGGAAGAAGGGAGGGAGGGAAGGCGGAAAGAAGGGAGGGTTGAAGAGGAGGAAAAGGGACAAGGAAGAAGCGAGAGTGGGAAAGAGGAAGAGAGGAAAGAAATAGAGGGAAGAGAAGAGAGAAGACTGAGATGGAGAGAGAACTGAGAATAAACTGGGAAGAATGACGCAAGATCTTCTGATTATTATTATTAATATAATAATAATAATAATAATAATAATAATAATAATAATAATAATAATAATAATAATAATAATAATGATAATAATAATAATAATAATAATTATTATTATTATTATTATTATTATTATTATTATTATTATTATTATTGAAGATGGTTTGCGTCAGGCAGACACTGTAAGGTTGAGCTAAGAACCAAGGTCTAAGTCGAGAGTGAGGAGCAACCATGGTGTTAAGGCTCACACTGTCTCAGGGTAGGCCTCCTAATGAGGACTATGGGAAACAGGGTTAGGCTGGCATTACGAAATCACGGGGGTACGAACCCCGTTACAGTCGCTATACAGTCACTGTGGTCGTTATATAGTCACTGTGGTCGGTATATAGACACTGTGGTCGTTATACAGTCACAATGGTCGTTATCAGTCACTGTGGTCATTATAGAGTCACAGTGATCATCATGGAGTCACTGTGGAAATAAATGGTATCAAATACCGACACAGTGGAAATATAAACACATGCAGTATAATGTGATCCTTTATTGACAACGTTTCACCCACACAGTGGGCTTTTTCAAGTCACACACAGATCTACCTGGGGTGGAAGGTACGGGAGTATTTATAGTCGTGTTCAGAATGTTGAGGTCAGGTGGAGAATGCTGCATCTGATGATCTACCGGGTGGAGTTATAGAGTCTTGGGTAGCTTGGCAGGGGTATTGGACAAGTTGTTACTAGACCTTCTGCAGTGTTCTATGTTCTTATGTGGGATAGCGATGAAGAAGTTTCTTGGCGAGTGGTTCAGCTATGTTATAGAAGCCGTTGTTCTGGTTGAAATTGTTGGTTATAGAGATAAGCGATGATTCCAGGATTCTTCGGTATTGAGTGTTGTCTTCTGTGGCGATAAGTCTTGAGTTTCTGTAGTTAATTAAATGGTTGTGTGAATTGCGATGTTGTACACAGGCATTCCTTGTATCGTCAGTCCTGCTTGCATATTGGTGTTCTGAAATACGTGTTTGGAGGTCTCTTGATGTTTCGCCCACATATAATTTGTTGGTCATTACAAGGGATTATAGATGAATGGTTCAGAGAACCGACATGTTGATAAATTAGACACATATGCAACTCATGGGTATCTTTATTGAGGAAACGTTTCGCCACACAGTGGCTTCATCAGTCCATACGAAGGAGAAACTTGAAGAACAGGAGGAGAATGAGGTAATCAGTCCCTCAACCTTGAGTCGATGTTTTCAGTCCATCAATCTTGAATAGAATACGGCATATCAGCGGAGAAGCAGCTTATAAACCGTATGGCAGGAGAGGTGCAGCAGTCATAGGTCGTGTTACATTTGTTCAATGTGGAAGTAGGTCGTGCCCAAGAATTAGGCAAGCGAAGAATTCCTAAGTATTAAGATCTTGCCTAATTCTTGGGCACGACCTACTTCCACATTGAACAAATGTAACACGACCTATGACTGCTGCACCTCTCCTGCCATACGGTTTATAAGCTGCTTCTCCGCTGATATGCCGTATTCTATTCAAGATTGATGGACTGAACACATCGACTCAAGGTTGAGGGACTGATTACCTCATTCTCCTCCTGTTCTTCAAGTTTCTCCTTCGTTTGGACTGATGAAGCCACTGTGTGGCGAAACGTTTCCTCAATAAAGATACCCATGAGTTGCATATGTGTCTAATTTATCAACATGTCGGTTCTCTGAACCATTCATCTACAAATCTGTCAGACACTGCAACTTCTTGGGATCTTAATACTTAGGAATTCTTCGCTTGCCTAATTCTTGGGCACGACCTACTTCCACATTGAACAAATGTAACACGACCTATGACTGATGCACCTCTCCTGCCATACGGTTTATAAGCTGCTTCTCCGCTGATATGCCGTATTCTATTCAAGATTGATGGACTGAACACATCGACTCAAGGTTGAGGGACTGATTACCTCATTCTCCTCCTGTTCTTCAAGTTTCTCCTTCGTATAGACTGATGAAGCCACTGTGTGGCGAAACGTTTCCTCAATAAAGATACCCATGAGTTGCATATGTGTCTAATTTATCAACAAGGTATTATGTACACCCCTGCAGAGGACGGTGGCTTGTCCTGTCTACTACTGGTGATGTCCTTGATGGTCGTGGTTGTGGAGGTAGATACTTGGAATGATTTATTGAAAAAGATGTTGGAAACATGTTTGGCAATGGAGTTGGTGGGGAGGACTATGTATCTCTTCTCGGCAGTGTCTTCTCTGGGTGTGTTGAAGATGTTTAATGCCCGCCGTCTGCAGTCTCTGATGAAGTGACGAGGATAGTGGAGTTTAGAAAATACTTGTTCAATTATAGTGCAGTCTTCCTCAAGGAACTCATTGCTGCAGATTCTGAGTTCACGCAGGAAGAAGCCTATAAGTATTTTCTAAACTCCACTATCCTCGTCACTTCATCAGAGACTGCAGACGGCGGGCATTAAACATCTTCAACACACCCAGAGAAGACACTGCCGAGAAGAGATACATAGTCCTTCCCACCAACTCCATTGCCAAACATGTTTCCAACATCTTTTCCAATACATCATTCCAAGTATCTACCTCCACAACCACGACCATCAAGGACATCACCAGTAGTAGACAGGACAAGCCACCGTCCTCTGCAGGGGTATACATAATCCCTTGTAATGACTGCAACAAATTATATGTGGGCGAAACATCAAGAGACCTCCAAACACGTATTTCAGAACACCAATATGCAAGCAGGACTGACGATACAAGGAATGCCTGTGTACAACATCGCAATTCACACAACCATTTAATTAACTACAGAAACTCAAGACTTATCGCCACAGAAGACAACACTCAATACCGAAGAATCCTGGAATCATCGCTTATCTCTATAACCAACAATTTCAACCAGAACAACGGCTTCTATAACATAGCTGAACCACTCGCCAAGAAACTTCTTCATCGCTATCCCACATAAGAACATAGAACACTGCAGAAGGTCTACTCACAACTTGTCCAATACCCCTGCCAAGCTACCCAAGACTCTATAACTCTACCCGGTAGATCATCAGATGCAGCATTCTCCACCTGACCTCAACATTCTGAACATGACTGTAAATACTCCCGTACCTTCCACCCCAGGTAGATCTGTGTGTGACTTGAAAAAGCCCACTGTGTGGGTGAAACGTTGTCAATAAAGGATCACATTATACTGCATATGTGTTTATATTTCCATGGAGTCACTGTGCCAGGTTTAAACTTGGTTATAGATACATCCGGCAGTATCACACACACACACACACACACACACACACACACACACACACACACACACACACACACACACACACACACACACACACACAGACTGACTGATTGACTTAAGTTTAACATTATATATAGTCCTTTTAGGTTTATATACAGCCATTGTGATTTGTATAATACATATAACCCACCTTTCCAAACACACACACACACACACACACACACACACACACACACACACACACACACACACACACACACACACACACACACACACACACACACACACACACACACACACACACACACACACACACACACACACACACACACACACACACACACACACACACACACACACACACACACACACACACACACACACACACACACACACACACACACACACACACACACACACACACACACACACATACACACACACAGCGGTCAAGGCTCCTAGAGTTTTGATGTGTTTTCCAGTATTGATTTCATCTCGAGAGAAGATTGTAGAATATATGTCGAGAGAGTGATGAGGGGAGAAGACGGGGAGGGGAAGACGGGGAGGAGAAGACGGGTGGTGGAAGAAGGTAGGAAGAGGAAAGAGATGCAGGGAGTGAAGGATGGTGAGACTATGTTGTATGGTGAATATCTCAGAAACAACAAGTGTGATGTCTACTGTGTCACTCTCTAACAACTTTCAAGAATCGATGACACGAGGGCGATCCAGAGAGGCAACTCCCTCAACTCCGATTCAACTGGAATGAAGTGACGGACGTAACGTAAAGGAGCACTTTCCTGGACATTGTCACACAAGAAGCACCAACCAGCATGCGTTGCACATCGACACAGCAGCATCATGTGATGGACAGAGATGCTAATCTAGTTATGTGAGGATGACGTAGAGATAGATAATGTCGTTAAAGGGCCATTATCAGCACTTCTGACACCATCGAGCAGAACCAGGGTAGCTTTAGAACTAGGGTAGCTTCAGAACCAGGGTAGCTTCCGAACCAGGGTAACTTTAGAACCAGGGTAAGCTCAGAACCAGGGTAGCTTCCGAACCAGTGTAGCTTTAGAACCAGGGTAGCTTTAGAACCAGGGTAGCTTCTGAATCAAAGTAGCTTCAGAACCAGAGTAGCTTCAGAACTGGGGTAGCTTCAGAACTGGGGTAGCTTCAGAACTGGGGTAGCTTCAGAACTGGGGTAGCTTCAGAACTGGGGTAGCTTCAGAACTGAGGTAGCTTCAGAACTGGGGTAGCTTCAGAACTGGGGTAGCTTCAGAACTGGGGTAGCTTCAGAACTGGGGTAGCTTCAGAACTGGGGTAGCTTCAGAACTGGGTAGCTTCAGAACTGGGGTAGCTTCAGACTTAACGAAACAGTTAAAACACCATATTTGCAAGTTAACAAGTGTATTATGCCTCTACATTATGTTATTATATGGCTATTATCTCTCTATGTTATATTTTTATGTGGCCATTATCTCTATATTATATTTTTATATGGCCATTATCTTTCTATATTATTTTTATAGAGCCATTATCTATATTATTTTTTATATGGCCATTATCTTTCTATATTATTTTTATATGGCCATTATCTCTATATTATGTCATTAAACGGCTATTATCTCTCTATATTATGTCCTTATATGGCCATTATCTCTTTACGTTATATCATTATATTGCATTATGTGGCCCTACATTCAGTTTACCGTCAACAAGCACATTGTAAGTGAGTTGTATCTCTGTCGTAAAGCTCTGGCTTTACAATGAAGGACGGAGCTTTACGAGACTGCAAAAAGTTTTCAACTTGACAAAAGCAACAATTGCAGACAAAAGATGCAGGAAAAGTAGTATCGTATTTGCTGTATATACATACCGATGATATTACTGTGTATTAAAGAATTCTGAACGTTAGTGTACTGGTGAAGTGTAGAATTAGTGACAGAGGTTGAGTTGACAGGTTGAGATTAGACAGTTGTGGGGTTGATGAGGCGGGTACACGTGTGTGTGTGTGTGTGTGGGAGGGGAGGGAGAGATTATTTACACCTGTGCGCAGGTGTGTGAGAGGGGGGGGGGAGATTGTTCGCACCTGCGGGAAGGCTGCAGGTGACCGAGATGTCTCGTTGTCTCTCTCTCTCTTCCCCCTCCGAGCTTCACTCTCTGATGTGAGATGCTGTCAGGTGTTCCTCGTGATTATAGGAGTGACGTAGTTAAGTTACAGCTCCTGGGCCCAATCTCTCAACCAGACGGTGACAGGTGATGACATATGGTAACAAATGGTGACACGTGGTGACAGATTTTGATAGGTGACATGTTGACAGGCAGTGACAGACGGTGACAGCTTCAGACAGTGATACAAAGAAAAGCAGTAACGATTTTAGTTAAAAAATCAGTGAATTTTCTAGAGAGGAATGACCGAAAACTTGAGAAACAGACAGACAGGATAGGACAGCTGGCTACTTAGGTGACAGATGGAGACAGTTGGGTAATTAGGTAACAGACAGAGACAGACGTAAGCTTCAACCTATATCTTCTTATAGTTATTTATAAAAATAATATGAAAGAGTAAAAATGAATGTGATGTCTGTTTACGTAAATGAATTTACGTTTACGGGAATTGAAAAAGTCAGATTTGTTGGGGAATTCCGAAAAGCTATAAATAATTTTGACAAGCAGTTTAAGAAAGTTTGAAGAGAAAGTTACAGTAATTTTTGTGGAGGGAGGGAAGCAGAAAGAGAGAGAGAGAGAGAGAGAGAGAGAGAGAGAGAGAGAGAGAGAGAGAGAGAGAGAGATGGGATGGTGGCAGGTAATCCAGAACCCATTGGCTTGGCTTCCTCTAGTAGCTTCTCTTGCCTGTCCGTCACTCACTCAGGATGGGTCGTGGAAACTGTTAAAAGTCAGTTCAAGGTGAGTGCCAAGGAGGGTCGACCTGTTCAAGGTGAGTGCCAGGGAGGGTCGACCTGTTCAAGGTGAGTGCCAGGGAGGGTCGATCTGTTCAAGGTGAGTGCTAGGGAGGGTCGATCTGTTCAAGGTGAGTGCCAAGGGGGTCGACCTGTTCAAGGTGAGTGCCAAGGAGGGTCGACCTGTTCAAGGTGAGTGCCAGGGATGGTCGACCTGTTCAAGGTGAGTGCTAGGGAGGGTCGACCTGTTCAAGGTGAGTGCTAGGGAGGGTCGACCTGTTCAAGGTGAGTGCCAGGGAGGGTCGATCTGTTCAAGGTGAGTGCTAGGGAGGGTCGACCTGTTCAAGGTGAGTGCCAGGGAGGGTCGACCTGTTCAATGTGAGTGCCAAGAAGGGTCGACCTGTTCAAGGTGAGTGCTAGGGAGGGTCGACCTGTTCAAGGTGAGTGCTAGGGAGGGTCGACCTGTTCAAGGTGAGTGCTAGGGAGGGTCGACCTGTTCAAGGTGAGTGCTAGGGAGGGTCGACCTGTTCAAGGTGAGTGCTAGGGAGGGTCGATCTGTTCAAGGTGAGTGCTAGGGAGGGTCGACCTGTTCAAGGTGAGTGCCAGGGAGGGTCGACCTGTTCAATGTGAGTGCCAAGGAGGGTCGACCTGTTCAAGGTGAGTGCTAGGGAGGGTCGACCTGTTCAAGGTGAGTGCCAGGGAGGGTCGACCTGTTCAAGGTGAGTGCCAAGGAGGGTCGACCTGTTCAAGGTGAGTGCCAGGGAGGGTCGACTTGTTCAAGGTGAGTGCCAAGGGGGGTCGACCTGTTCAAGGTGAGTGCTAAGTAAGGTCGTTTCACCCTGCCACAGTTCACGAAAACAATAACAAACATGGAGTGAATGATGGTGAAAGTTTTTCTTTTTCGGGCCACCCTGCCTTGGTGGGAATCGGCCAGTGTGATAATAAAATAAATAAAATAATAATAATAATAATCCAGAAGAGGTGAACCACTGACCTGTCTGGTCCAGACAAGGCAGATCATTGTCCTGTAATAATAGTAATCTTTATTTCTACAAGTACATAATTCAACATATACAGACCATAGTTGACATCATTGACATACAGAAAGCCCCTGGTTATGCAGAGCATTTCGGGCAACTTAGGTTAATCTTGTACCTCAGGATGCGACCCACACCATCTGGGTAACACCCAGGTACCTACTTACTGCTAGATGAACAAGGACAGCAGGTGTAAGGAAACACGCCCAATGTTTCCACCCGTGCCGAGGATCAAACCGTAGACACTCAGTGCGTGAGCTGAATGTGCTACCAGCCGAGCTACGGGGGTCAAGACAAGGCAGAGCACTGACCTGGCACTGACTAGGCAAGTATGTCAGCTCAGTCTCAAAGATTGTATAGACTCGTGATTGTGATCTTAACGGGAGAAGGAAGAAGGGAGGAAGGTGGAGGGAGGAGAGGTAATACCTATGGTCAATAAATTCTCTTCTCTTACTTCATCTTTGTAAAAATAGAGAGGAGGAAGGAACTTCTCCCTCATTCAAAACTTTGAAAAGAAATTCAGCCGAAGTTTTACAATTGATGATTTGAGCGGCAGTAAAGGACGCGGTCCTTCCCATTGATGACTTGGGGTAGTTAAGGGAACTTCTTGCCGTCGTCCCGTTCATCAATCTCTCAGTGAAGAGGATGAATGTGGGAGCTTTCAGTCAATCCCCGATCCTTCCATTATATAAAACACACACACACACACACACACACACACACACACACACACACACACACACACACACACACACACACACACACACACACACACACACACACAGTAGCAACCGGTGAAGAGGCGGGGCCAGGAGCTAGGACTCGACCCCTGCAACCACAAATAGGTGAGTACAAATAGGTGAGTACACACACACACACACACACACACACATACACACACACACACACACAGTAAGACAAGAGAGAGAGGGGGGCGGGTGGATTGCATTTTCTTGGACTGCAAGAAGGCGTTTGACACAGTTCCACACAAGAGATTAGTGCAAAAACTGGAGGACCAAGCAGGGATAACAGGGAAGGCACTACAATGGATCAGAGAATACTTGCCAGGAAGACAGCAGCGAGTCATGGTACGTGGCGAGGTGTCAGAGTGGGCACCTGTGACCAGCGGGGTCCTACAGGGGTCAGTCCTAGGACCAGTGCTGTTTCTGGTATTTGTGAACGACATGACGGAAGGAATAGACTCCGAGGTGTCCCTGTTTGCAGATGACGTGAAGTTGATGAGAAGGATTCATTCGATCGAAGACCAGGCAGAACTACAAAGGGATCTGGACAGGCTGCAGACCTGGTCCAACAATTGGCTCCTGGAGTTCAATCCCACCAAGTGCAAAGTCATGAAGATTGGGGAAGGGCAAAGAAGAACGCAGACGGAGTACAGTCTAGGGGGGGCAGAGACTACAATCTTCACTCAAGGAAAAAGATCTTGGGGTGAGTATAACACCAGGCACATCTCCTGAAGCGCACATCAACCAAATAACTGCTGCAGCATATGGGCGCCTAGGAAACCTCAGAACAGCATTCCGACATATTAATAAGGAATCGTTCAGGACCCTGTACACCGTGTACGTTAAGCCCATATTGGAGTATGCGGCACCAGTTTGGAACCCACACCTAGCCAAGCATGTAAAGAAACTAGAGAAAGTGCAAAGGTTTGCAAAAAGACTAGTCCCAGAGCTGAAAGGTATGTCCTACGAGGAGAGGTTAAGGGAAATCAACCTGACGACACTGGAGGACAGGAGAGATAGGGGGGACATGATAACAACATACAAAATACTGAGAGGAATTGACAAGGTGGACAAAGACAGGATGTTCCAGAGATTGGACACAGTAACAAGGGGACACAGTTGGAAGTTGAAGACACAGATGAATCACAGGGATGTTAGGAAGTATTTCTTCAGCCACAGAGTAGTCAGGAAGTGCAATAGTTTGGGGAGCGATGTAGTGGAGGCAGGATCCATACATAGCTTTAAGCAGAAGTATGATAAAGCTCACGGTTCAGGGAGAGTGACCTAGTAGCGACCAGTGAAGAGGCGGGGCCAGGAGCTTGGACTCGACCCCTGCAACCTCAACTAGGTGAGTACAACTAGGTGAGTACACACACAAACACACACGCACACACACATCGTTCAGGACCCTGTACACCGTGTACGTCAGGCCCATATTGGAGTATGCGGCACCAGTTTGGAACCCACACCTAGCCAAGCACGTAAAGAAACTAGAGAAAGTGTAAAGGTTTGCAACAAGACTAGTCCCAGAGCTAAGGGGTATGCCCTATGAGGAGAGGTTAAGGGAAATCGACCTGACGACACTGAAGGACAGGAGAGATAGAGGGGGGACATGATAAAGACATACAAAATACTGAGAGGAATTGACAAGGTGGACAGAGAGAGAATGTTCCAGAGATTGGACACAACAACAAGGGGACACAGTTGGAAGTTGAAGACTCAGATGAATCACAGGGATGTTAGGAAGTATTTCTTCAATCACAGAGTAGTCAGGAAGTAGAATAGTCTGGGAAGCGATGTAGTTGAGACAGGATCCATTCATAGCTTTAAGCAGAGGTATGATACAGCTGATGGTGCAGGGAGAGTGACCCAGTAGCGACCAGTGAAGAGGCGGGACCAGGAGCTAGGACTCGACCCCTGCAACCACAACTAGGTGAGTACACAGGATCAGTCAGGCGCACTTGGTCCTATTAGGCGGCGACCAGGTGACCTGGTAACCAGGTGATCGACTGACCTGGAGAAAAAATTAACCAGGAGACCAGGTGATCACACTACATGATCAGGTGATGAAGTACAGCTCTTAAGGGTTTGGAGCTTTCCCGTGAAAATACTGCTGCTTCATTACTACTGCTCATAATATTGTTACTACAACTTCTACTGCTACTACTACTATCACCACCACTACTACTACTACTACTACTACTACTACTACTAATACTACTACTACTACTCCTAATACTACTACTACTACAACTTCTACTGCTACTACTACTACTATCACCACCACTACTACTACTACTACTACTAATACTACTACTACTACTACTACTACAACTTCTACTGCTACTACTATCACCACCACCACCACTACTACTACTACTACTACTACTACAACAACAACTACTACTACTACTACTACTACAACTTCTACTACTACTACTACTATTATTACTACTACTACTAATATCACCACCAACACTGCCACTACTACTAAATAAGAAGAATAATCATAATAATAATTATTAGTAGTATTACTATTATTATATATTTTAAGGAGACAACATTGTCCCACTAAGACAGGATGACACACACACAAAAGAGAAAACACACTCACCATCATTCACTCAATCACCGTCTTGGCTCTCCACGACCACAAGTCTTCGTTAAATAAATTACGTGTTTTCTTTGCATTTTCTCTCTGACTTGATGAGATTAATCTCTCGGGAGTCTGGAGACCTTTGAGTTTAGTATAATGCTTTTATCATCCGCCTCATATCACCGTGTGGGTGGTAAGCAGGGATACAGAGGCTGTGTCATCCACTCCATCTCCCGCATCCGCGCCAAATCATCCACTCCCACAAGTACATTAACTTAAAAACAGAATCAGTTGAAAAGTTAAGGAGGAAAAACTCTGGGAAGTATATTTAAAAAATTCCTTAATGAACTTGAGTTGACTTCCGACTCGACCCACAACAATATATATATATATATATATATATATATATATATATATATATATATATATATATATATATATATATATATATATATATATATATATATATATATATATATATATATATATATATATATATATTATTTTATAAACACACTGGCCGATTCCCACCAAGGCAGGGTGGCCCGAAAAAGAAAAACTTTCACCATCATTCACTCCATCACTGTCTTGCCAGAAGGGTGCTTTACACTACAGTTTTTAAACTGCAACATTAACACCCCTCCTTCAGAGTGCAGGCACTGTACTTCCCATCTCCAGGACTCAAGTCCGGCCTGCCGGTTTCCCTGAACCCCTTCATAAATGTTACTTTGCTCACACTCCAACAGCACATCAAGTATTAAACACCATTTGTCTCCATTCACTCCTATCAAACACGCTCACGCATGCCTGCTGGAAGTCCAAGCCCCTCGCACACTAAACCTCCTTTACCCCCTCCCTCCAACCTTTCCTAGGCCGACCCCTACCCCGCCTTCCTTCCACTACAGACTGATACACTCTTGAAGTCACTCTGTTTCGCTCCATTCTCTCTACATGTCCGAACCACCTCAACAACCCTTTCTCAGCCCTCTGGACAACAGTTTTGGTAATCCCGCACCTCCTCCTAACTTCCAAACTACGAATTCTCTGCATTATATTCACACCACACATTGCCCTCAGACATGACATCTCCACTGCCTCCAGCCTTCTCCTCGCTGCAACATTCATCACCCATGCTTCACACCCATATAAGAGCGTTGGTAAAACTATACTCTCATACATTCCCCTCTTTGCCTCCAAGGACAAAGTTCTTTGTCTCCACAGACTCCTAAGTGCACCGCTCACCCTTTTCCCCTCGTCAATTCTATGATTCACCTCATCTTTCATCCGCTGACACGTCCACTCCCAAATATCTGAATACATTCACCTCCTCCATACTCTCTCCCTCCAATCTGATATCCAATCTTTCATCACCTAATCTTTTTGTTATCCTCATTACCTTACTCTTTCCTGTATTCACTTTTAATTTTCTTCTTTTGCACACCCTACCAAATTCATCCACCAATCTCAGCAACTTCTCTTCAGAATCTCCCAAGAGCACAGTGCCATCAGCAAAGAGCAACTGTGACAACTCTCACTTTATGTGTGATTCTTTATCTTTTAACTCCACGCCTATTGCAAAGACCCTCGCATTTACTTCTCTTACAACCCTATCTATAAATATATTAAACAACCATGGTGACATCGCACATCCTTGTCTAAGGCCTACTTTTACTGGGAAATAATTTCCCTCTTTCCTACATACTCTAACTTGAGCCTCACTATCCTCGTAAAAACTCTTCACTGCTTTCAGTAACCTACCTCCTACACCATACACCTGCAACATCTGCCACATTGCCCCTCTATCCACCCTGTCATACGCCTTTTCCAAATCCATAAATGCCACAAAGACCTCTTTAGCCTTATCTAAATACTGTTCACTTATATGTTTCACTGTAAACACCTGGTAGACACACCCCCTTCCTTTCCTAAAGCCTCCTTGTTCATCTGCTATCCTATTCTCCGTCTTACTCTTAATTCTTTCAATAATAACTCTACCATACACTTTACCAGGTATACTCAACAGACTTATCCCCCTATAATTTTTGCACTCTCTTTTGTCCCCTTTGCCTTTATACAAAGGAACTATGCATGCTCTCTGCCAATCCCTAGGTACCTTACCCTCTTCCATACATTTATTAAATAATTGCACCAACTACTCCAAAACTATATTCCCACCTGCTTTTAACATTTCTATCTTTATCCCATCAATCCCGGCTGCCTTATCCCCTTTCATTTTACCTACTGCCTCACGAACTTCCCCCACACTCACAACTGGCTCTTCCTCAGTCCTACAAGAAGTTATTCCTCCTTGCCCTATACACGAAATCACAGCTTCCCTATCTTCATCAACATTTAACAATTCCTCAAAATATTCCCTCCATCTTCCCAATACCTCTAACTCTCCATTTAATAACTCTCCTCTCCTATTTTTAACTGACAAATCCATTTGTTCTCTAGGCTTCCTTAACTTGTTAATCTCACTCCAAAACTTTTTTTTATTTTCAACAAAATTTGTTGATAACATCTCACCCACTCTCTCATTTGCTCTCTTTTTACATTGCTTCACCACTCTCTTAACCTCTCTCTTTTTCTCCATATACTCTTCCCTCCTTGCATCACTTCTACTTTGTAAAAACTTCTCATATGCTAACTTTTTCTCCCTTACTACTCTCTCTACTTCATCATTCCACCAATCGCTCCTCTTCCCTCCCACACCCACTTTCCTGTATCCACAAACTTCTGCTGAACACTCTAACAGTACATTTTTAAACCTACCCCATACCTCTTCGACCCCATTGCCTATGCTCTCATTAGCCCATTTATCCTCCAATAGCTGTTTATATCTTTCACTAACTGCCTCCTCTTTTAGTTTATAAACCTTCACCTCTCTCTTCCCTAATGCTTCTATTCTCCTTGTATCCCATCTACCTTTTACTCTCAGTGTAGCTACAACTAGAAAGTGATCTGATATATCTGTGGCCCCTCTATAAACATGTACATCCTGAAGTCTACTCGACAGTCTTTTATCTACCAATACATAATCCAACAAACCACTGTCATTTCGCCCTACATTATATCTTGTATACTTATTTATCCTCTTTTTCTTAAAATATGTATTACCTATAACTAAACCCCTTTCTATACAAAGTTCAATCAAAGGGCTCCCATTATCATTTACACCTGGCACCCCAAACTTACCTACCACACCCTCTCTAAAAGTTTCTCCTACTTTAGCATTCAGGTCCCCTACCACAATTACTCTCTCACTTGGTTCAAAGGCTCCTATACATTCACGTAACATCTCCCAAAATCTCTCTCTCTCCTCTGCATTCCTCTCTTCTCCAGGTGCATACATGCTTATTATGACCCACTTTTCGCATCCAACCTTTACTTTAATCCACATAATTCTTGAATTTACACATTCATATTCTCTTTTCTCCTTCTATAACTGATCCTTCAACATTACTGCTACCCCTTCCTTTGCTCTAACTCTCTCAGATACTCCAGATTTAATCCCATTTATTTCCCCCCACCGAAACTCCCCTACCCCCTTCAGCTTTGTTTCGCTTAGGGCCAGGACATCCAACTTCTTTTCATTCATAACATCAGCAGTCATCTGTTTCTTGTCATCCGCACTACATCCACGCACATTCAAGCATCCCAGTTTTATAAAGTTTTTCTTCTTCTCTTTTTTAGTAAATGTCTACAGGAGAAGGGGTTACTAGCCCATTGCTCCCGGCATTTTAGTCGCCTCATACGACACGCATGGCTTACGGAGGAAAGATTCTTTTGCACTTCCCCATGGACAATAGAAGAAATAAAGAAGAACAAGAGCTATTTAGGAAAAGGAGAAAAACCTAGATGTATGTATATATATATATATATGCATGTGCATGTCTGTGAAGTGTGACCAAAGTGTAAGTAGGAGTAGCAAGATATCCCTGTTATCTAGCGTGTTTATGAGACAGAAAAAGAAACCAGCAATCCTACCATCATGCAAAAAGTTACAGGTTTCTGTTTCACAGTCATCTGGCAGAACGACAGTACTTCCCTGGGTGGTTGCTGTCTACCAACCTACTACCTACTATATATATATATATATATATATATATATATATATATATATATATATATATATATATATATATATATATAAATATATATATATATATATATATATATATATATATATATATATATATATATATATATATATATATATATATATATATATATATTATTCTATCAAGGCTGAGGAACTGAACACTCTCTATCAAGACTGAGAGACCGAACATACAGTAGTGTCTCTCATCAATAAGGATCCCCTGGTGTTGTTCAGGTGTCTCACTTGAGTGTCTCACTGTGTCTCCCTCCAAATCAGTGTTTATCTCTCACAGCCATCAAGCATGTTAAGGCTGTTTGTTTGTCTGTGGAACGTTTGTCTTCGTGTCAGTCTGCAATTTCCTCTCTGTCTAAAAAGACACACTCCTTATTTTTATCTATACCTTGGTTTCTGTCCCCAGCTGTTGCCTCCAGCTCTTGCCCTCACCTCTTGCCCTCACCTCTTGTCTCCACCTCTTGCCCTCACCTCTTGTCTCCACCTCTTGCCCTCACCTCTTGTCTCCACCTCTTGCCCTCACCTCTTGTCTCCACCTCTTGCCCTCACCTCTTGCCCTCACTTCTTGTCTCCACCTCTTGCTCTCACCTCTTGTCTCCACATCTTGCCCTCACCTCTTGTCTCCACCTCTTGCCCTCACCTCTTGTCTCCACCTCTTGCCCTCACCTCTTGCCTCCACCTCTTGCCCTCACCTCTTGTCTCCACCTCTTGCCCTCATCTCTTGTCTCCACCTCTTGCCCTCACCTCTTGTCTCCACCTCTTGCCCTCACCTCTTGTCTCTACCTCTTGCCCTCACCTCTTGTCTCCACCTCTTGCCCTCACCTCTTGTCTCCACCTCTTGCCCTCACCTCTTGTCTCCACCTCTTGCCCTCACCTCTTGTCTCCACCTCTTGCCCTCATCTTTTGTCTCCACCTCTTGCCCTCACCTCTTGTCTCCACCTCTTGCCCTCACCTCTTGTCTCCACCTCTTGCCCTCACCTCTTGTCTCCACCTCTTGCCCTCACCTCTTGTCTCCACCTCTTGCCCTCACCTCTTGTCTTCACCTCTTGCCCTCACCTCTTGTCTCCACCTCTTGCCCTCACCTCTTGTCTCCACCTCTTGCCCTCACCTCTTGTCTCCACCTTTTGCCCTTACTTCTTGTCTCCACCTCTTGCCTTCACCTCTTGCCGTCATCTCTTGATCTTTTCTTGCCCTCATTTCTTACCCTACCTCTTGCCCCTTCTCTTGCTCTCACATCTTTTCACGCCTTTTCTGTGAATTCATTCACACGCCATTTTCCTCCTCCTCTTCTTCCTCCTCCTCCTCTTCCTCGTCGTTTTCATCCTCCTTCTCTCCTACTCCTCTCCTCCTACTCTCTCCCCTCATCCTTCACCTCCTCCTCCTCCTCCTCCTCCTCCTCCTCCTCCATGTATCTCCCGGGACACAGGAGGACCCTCAAGACACAAAGTCGTGATGCTGAATTTGGCCTCCGTCTTGCTCTGTTAATCAGCACCTGCTGTCACCTGCTACCACCTGCTGCCACCTGCTGCCAGCTACTGCCACCTGCTGCCATCTGCCGCCATCCGCTACCATCTGCTACCATCTGCTGATGGTGAACCCAACCTGCTGGGGACAAACATCTCTAACAGAGGTAGCTCCATACACACACACACACACACATACACACACACACACACACACACACACACACACACACACACACACACACACACACACACACACACACACACACACACACACACACACACACACACAAACAAACAAGGTGGACAAAGACAAGATGTTTCAGAGGTGGGACAGAGCAACAAGGAGTCACAACTTTAAGCTGAAGACTCAGAGTAATCAGAGGAATTTTAGGAAATATTTCTTCAGCCACTGAGTTGTATTAATGTTGGTAGAATTACCGACAATATGGTAAAAGCTTTATAAAGCTCCTGGAGAGCGAAACTCTGCCAGTCGCAGCCACATCATTATGGTAGCTCTGCCAGTCGCAGCCACATCATTATGGTAGCTCTGCCAGTCGTAGCCACATCATTATGGTAGCTCTGCCAGTCGCAGCCACATCATTATGGTAGCTCTGCCAGTCGTAGCCACATCATTATGGTAGCTTTGCCAGTTGTAGCCACATCATTATGGTAGCTCTGCCAGTCGCAGCCACATCATTATGGTAGCTCTGCCAGTCGTAGCCACATCATTATGGTAGCTCTGCCAGTCGCAGCCACATCATTATGGTAGCTCTGCCAGTCGTAGCCACATCATTATGGTAGCTCTGCCAGTCGTAGCCACATCATTATGGTAGCTCTGCCAGTCGTAGCCACATCATTATGGTAGCTCTGCCAGTCGCAGCCACATCATTATGGTAGCTCTGCCAGTCGTAGCCACATCATTATGGTAGCTTTGCCAGTTGTAGCCACATCATTATGGTAGCTCTGCCAGTCGTAGCCACATCATTATGGTAGCTTTGCCAGTCGTAGCCACATCATTATGGTAGCTTTGCCAGTCGTAGCCACATCATTATGGTAGCTCTACCAGTCGTAGCCACATCATTATGGTAGCTTTGCCAGTCGTAGCCACATCATTATGGTAGCTCTGCCAGTCGTAGCCACATCATTATGGTAGCTCTGCCAGTCGTAGCCACATCATTATGGTAGCTCTGCCAGTCGTAGCCACATCATTATGGTAGCTCTGCCAGTCGCAGTCACATCATTATGGTAGCTCTGCCAGTCGTAGCCACATCATTATGGTAGCTCTGCCAGTCGTAGCCACATCATTATGGTAGCTTTGCCAGTTGTAGCCACATCATTATGGTAGCTTTGCCAGTTGTAGCCACATCATTATGGTAGCTCTGCCAGTCGTAGCCACATCATTATGGTAGCTTTGCCAGTCGTAGCTACATCATTATGGTAGCTCTACCAGTCGTAGCCACATCATTATGGTAGCTTTGCCAGTTGTAGCCACATCATTATGGTAGCTCTGCCAGTCGTAGCCACATCATTATGGTAGCTTTGCCAGTTGTAGCCACATCATTATGGTAGCTCTGCCAGTCGTAGCCACATCATTATGGTAGCTCTGCCAGTCGTAGCCACATCATTATGGTAGCTCTGCCAGTCGTAGCCACATCATTATGGTAGCTCTGCCAGTCGTAGCCACATCATTATGGTAGCTCTGCCAGTCGTAGCCACATCATTATGGTAGCTCTGCCAGTCGTAGCCACATCATTATGGTAGGTCTGCCAGTCGTAGCCACATCATTATGGTAGCTCTGCCAGTCGAGGCCACATCATTATGGTAGCTCTGCCAGTCGTAGCCACATCATTATGGTATCTCTGCCAGTCGTAGCCACATCATTATGGTAGCTCTGCTAGTCGAGGCCACATCATTATGGTAGCTCTGCCAGTCGTAGCCACATCATTATGGTACCTCTGCCAGTCGTAGCCACATCATTATGGTAGATCTGCCAGTCGAGGCCACATCATTATGGTAGCTCTGCCAGTCGTAGCCGCATCATTATGGTAGCTCTGCCAGTCGAGCCACATCATTATGGTAGCTCTGCCAGTCGTAGCCACATCATTATGGTAGCTCTGCCAGTCGTAGCCACATCATTATGGTAGCTCTGCTAATCGTAGCCACATCATTATGGTAGCTCTGCCAGTCGTAGCCACATCATTATGGTAGCTCTGCCAGTCGTAACCACATCATTATGGTAGCTCTGCCAGTCGTAGCCACATCATTATGGTAGCTTTGCTAATCGTAGCCACATCATTATGGTAGCTCTGCCAGTCGTAGCCACATCATTATGGTAGCTCTGCCAGTCGTAGCCACATCATTATGGTAGCTCTGCCAGTCGTAGCCACATCATTATGGTAGCTCTGCCAGTCGTAGCCAGGTTATAATTCTTGTGGACCACTGAAAACAGATATTATATCACATACGTCCCGGTTATACCTCGGGATTTGAGGTGCTTTTTTTTCTTGTCTTTCTCGTGAAGAGATGACGTTGCGTCGCAGCTGGTGACTGAGGAAGATGCTGACACAGGTGCTGACACAGGTGCTGACACAGGTGCTGACACATGTGCTGACAAAGATGCTGAATAAAGGTGCTCGAGATCTGCTTACATTTTGCGGATATTATAAAGCTTGTTGATACTGTGAGCTGTACTAGGCTTCATAAAGAATATTTTGGTCAGTGGCTTGGAAAATGAAAGGAAAAGTCCAGGTGAATCCGTGTCATCACCTCCTGCCGTAATTCTCTGTTCTTATTCGTGTTACTTTCAAGCTGGTTTTTAACCAGCTAATGTATCAGTGTCGTAGTTGGCCTGATGAACCACTGTACCGCCAAACTGGAGGTGTATCTTCAGTGTATTAATCATCTGTCTTGATAGTGAATCAACTGAGAGAGTTGATGAAATCAGGTAATGATTTTGGTTTGAGTTAATCAGCGATTTTGAGGATTCAAACAGTTTTATGTTTTTATAGAATGAGTCATGAAACTGAAACAGTTCATAACTTTAAGTCGAGGATTCAACTAGGAAAAAACTCCGAAGGAAATAAAGACCTTGTCAGGTTGACTGGGAGAGATGGTAGTTTATATAATTTATTATTGTTTTATGGCGCTGACTCCTAGATAAATTTCATCCTATAAAAATTAGGCAGCTACTTAAAGGTCCCCCTTTGGAGATACCTAATTAAAATTCGCGTTCTTAGGGCGTTTTTAAATTTAACGAGGATAGACTTTTCTATTTTCAGAGCACTCGCAGCATTAAACATGGGAGAGGAAGGCATAATTCAGTCATACAAGATTTAATATGTGTGTCTCATGAAATCCGAATAAATATTCGTAATTAATCGATAAATTTCTTGCCTTAAGAGAAAAAAAAGTGACTTAGATTGAAACTGAATGTTAAAATAATTAGAACCTCTTAAATAATACTCCAGGAACTCAAGGTAACGTCTTGCAGGTCCTGAAACATGTGTTGCAAGGTGTTACAATGCTCGAACAACTGTTTTACATACCTGAAGAGATGAACAACTGTTTTACATACCTGAAGAGATGAACAACTGTTTTACATACCTGAAGAGATGAACAACTGTTTTACATACCTGAAGAGATGAACAACGAGTTGCCCTAGGACATACAATTCTAATCTTTCGTCTATTTCTGAGGAAAATATTCTCTGAAAACTGGAAAGAGGTAGTCAGAGAAAGACCCGGTGTGTTCCTAGGCTGCTGTAACTTATGTTAGATGGTCATTATCATAAAACAAGGGTTTCAGTCAATGTAAGAAAGGTTCGCTTAAGAATGTAGGTGGATGATGATCTGAAGGAAAGTTCATTTGTTCGTGAGTTTCTGTCAACTTCATGGACTGAAAGCGTTAATGATGTAACGTTGTGTTACTTGGAGTGTTGGTCGGTGATGAGGACTTCGAATCTATCGACTACCTGAGGCTTCATGTTACCTGTGTACCACTGTTGAAGAATACTTAAATCATAAAACAGGAATGAAAGCAAACTTTCAGTGTATACACGACTAGAGACATACACCTCTTGGTGTATGACGGTGTATATATGACGCTGTGATTGTGAGAGGACCCCCTCAGTGCTACCACCAGGGACGTCAACAATACATACACAGCACAATGGAAGATCCGATGCTAGCGTTCATTTACTACTGCTAATCTTTTTTTAACCATTTTCAAAACTGTTCTTCATTTTGCTAAGATATTCTTGAATTTCTGTTTTTAATTTATCACAAGGGGCGTATGCCAGACCCCCTCCCCCCCTTCTTTTTAACCACCTCATTCTCACATAAACAACCTGAAATTTGACCTTCCCGCTCCATAATACACAGGAGTTATGCTTTTAAAAGAAGAGAAAACTGCAGATACTGTTTTGATATGTGATAAATAAATTTCCGTCACGTGATTACATCTGCCATTATTTCACGTATCTAAAATTAACTGGTGCTTAAATATTCATTAGACTGTACCGTACACGGAGAGTTATTTATGTTGCAAAAATGATGAAGCTGAATATAAACTAGGTACTGGCAGTGTGTGTGTGTGTGTACTCACCTGTTTGTGGTTGCAGGGGTCGATTCACAGCTCCTGGCCCTTGGATCCTGCCTCCACTACATCACTTTCCAGACTATTCCACTTCCTGACAACCCTACGACTGAAGAAATACTTCCTAACATCCCTGTGACTCATCTGAGTCTTCAACTTCTAACTGTGACCCCTTGTTGCTGTGTCCCATCTCTGGAACATCCTGTCTGTCCACCTTGTTGATTCCTCTCAGTATTTTATTTTATATGTCGTTATGTCGTTTTGTGTGTGTGTGTGTACTCACCAAGTTGAGATTGCAGGAGTCGAGTCCTAGCTGTGTGTGTGTGTGTGTGTGTGTGTGTGTGTGTGTGTGTGTGTGTGTGTGTGTGTGTGTACATACACCTCCCACGCTATCAGAGGAGTGCAGCACTTGCCTGAGGGACCCACACTTTCACTCTCTGGTTTGCCCCATACCAATTTTTACTCTCTAATGCTACTGCTGTTACTACTGTTGCTGTCGCCGCTGCTGTTGCTGCTATTACTACTGTTGCTCTTGTCGCCGCTGCTGCTGTTACTACTGCTGCTGTTGCCACTGCTGCTGTTGCCACTGCTGCTGTTGCCACTGCTGCTGTTACCACTGCTGTTGTTACTATTGATGTTGCTGCTTTTATTGTTACTACTGTTGCTGCTGTTGTTGTTCTTGATGTCATTATTGCTGGTGATGTTGTTACTGCTGCCTCTCTCTCTCTCTCTATGACTCTCCTACACTGACGGTCACTGTCCGTTCTCCAGACCTAGTGATGTGCTTTAACAGCTATTCACTATCCACTCTACTATCCCTGCTTCCTTGCCTCAGCTGCTGTCTGTTCCTCCTTATCCTATCTGCACTTCCTTCCTTCCTTGTCTGCTTGCCCTGTCTTGTCTGCTGCTTCCTCTTCTCTGGCTATGTGTTTGTCCGCCCTCTGCTCCCTACCTTCACCTTGTGTTTACACTGTCTACCGAGGGTTGGTGCTCGTGTTTCATGTTTGTTCTGTCTTGGTGTCGCGGCTGTGTTGATGCAACAACCCACCGTATCAATGACTCTCCTGGAAGTGAGAACGGAAGTTTGGTAAACGTTTCACACTCTGAGAGGAATACTGGTCTAGTCTCAGGTGGTCAGTTGATAGGGTTCAAAGCCTATCGGCTACACGGGGGCCATTAAGGCAGCATGTCACCTGTTCACCACCAGACAAGGACACTTCAATACCTAGAATATACACTGAGAGACATGCATATCTAATTGTATAGACGCATGCATAATGATACATCTGTTATAAAGAATGGTGAATACATAATGATACATTCTTGTTAATAACGTACTTGGATAGAAAATGACACATTTCGATGGTTAAATTAGGTGATACATGCTGACACTTCTCAGTCAATAAGACGTGTTGACAATGATAAATCTCAGTTGGCAATGAAGGCGGATACATGATGATACATCTCAGCCAATAAGGAAGATGGATACATAATCGATAGCATCGTTAGCCCCGCCCATCGTAATCCAAACAGATGCTGATTGGCCGAGAGCACGCTTATGTTGTCATTGCTACCACAATCACCACCACCACCGCCACCACCATCACCACCACCACCAATACTACCACCACCACCACCACCACCGCCACCACCACTACCACCACCACCGCCACCACCATCACCCCTACCATCACCACCACCACTACCACCACCACCGTCGCCGACACTACCATCACCATTCCACCACCACCAATACCACCACCACCACTAACACTACCACCACCACTAACACCACCACCACCATTACTACCACCGCCATCACCACCACCACCACTACCACCACCACCACTACCACAACTGCCACCACCACCACTACCACCACCACCATCACCACCACCACTACTACTATCACCATCACCACCACCACAGCCATCACCACCACCACAGCCATCACCACCACCACTACCACTACCATCATCACCACCACCACAACCATCACCACCACCACTACCACTACCACCACCACCACAACCATCACCACACGATCCTTTCCTTTGAGGCTTCCCATGTGGGATAGGGAGTGATCTGAAGGATTCACTGAATCCCAGACAATAAAAGGGACAGGAAGAGGGCAGTGAACTTTCCCTTGAAAGAGAGAAAGAGAGAGAGAGAGAGAGAGAGAGAGAGAGAGAGAGAGAGAGAGAGAGAGAGAGAGAGAGAGAGAGAGAGAGAGACAGAGAGACAGACAGACAGACAGACAGAAACAGACAGACAGACAGACAGACAGAAACAGACAGACAGAGGGACAAAGAGAGAGAGAGAGAAACTCACACTTCTCAGTCAATAAGACGTGTTGACAGGCAGGAACCATACATAGTTTTAAGAAGAGGTATGACAAAGCTCAGGAAGCAGAGAGAGAGAGGATCCAGTAGCGATCAGTGAAGAGGCGGGGCCAGGAGCTGAGTCTCGACCCCTGCAACCACAATTAGGTGAGTACAATTAGGTGAGTACACACTATCCAAGGGCTCGAACCAGCGTCCCATAATCTGGATATATGGACCACTGCTGCACCACGTCTAATACACTTACTTTCAAACTTCAATAATAAACAATAAAAAATAACATCTATTAATAAATAAATTACATATAAAAGAATCTTAGAATTATACAACACTACATTACGCTGTAATTCCTACATCTCCATAAAATAGTTTTGTATCTGATGTATATACGAACATTAAAGTGTTGTGTTAGGGGGAGGAATGAAGTCAGTTTCTCCTCTATTGTATTTAAAATACAAGATCATCAATTGTATTTAATACACCTGACTTGCAGCTGTATTGTTTCTGTATTGAGTATGGTATTTTACCGTGGGTTAGAGTAAACTCTTTGACAGAGCTGCTGTAGCAGTCAAGAGTTTCATCACTCTCTCTCCACCTGTTAGTCAAGAGTTTCATCACTCTCTCCACCTGTCACTCAAGAGTTTCATCACTCTCTCTCCACCTGTCAGTCAAGAGTTTCATCACTCTCTCCACCTGTCACTCAAGAGTTTCATCACTCTCTCCACCTGTTAGTCAAGAGTTTCATCACTCTCTCCACCTGTCAGTCAAGAGTTTCATCACTCTCTCCACCTGTCAGTCAAGAGTTTCGTCACTCTCTCTCCACCTGTTAGTCAAGAGTTTCATCACTCTCTCCACCTGTCAGTCAAGAGTTTCATCACTCTCTCTCCACCTGTTAGTCAAGAGTTTCATCACTCTCTCCACCTGTCAGTCAAGAGTTTCATCACTCTCCACCTGTCAGTCAAGAGTTTCATCACTCTCCACCTGTCAGTCAAGAGTTTCATCACTCTCCACCTGTCAGTCAAGAGTTTCATCACTCTCTCCACCTGTCACTCAAGAGTTTCATCACTCTCTCCACCTGTCACTCAAGAGTTTCATCACTCTCTCCACCTGTCAGTCAAGAGTTTCATCACTCTCTCCACCTGTCACTCAAGAGTTTCATCACTCTCTCCACCTGTCAGTCAAGAGTTTCATCACTCTCTCCACCTGTCACTCAAGAGTTTCATCACTCTCCACCTGTCAGTCAAGAGTTTCATCACTCTCCACCTGTCAGTCAAGAGTTTCATCACTCTCCACCTGTCACTCAAGAGTTTCATCACTCTCTCCACCTGTCACTCAAGAGTTTCATCACTCTCTCCACCTGTCACTCAAGAGTTTCATCACTCTCTCCACCTGTCAGTCAAGAGTTTCATCACTCTCTCCACCTGTCACTCAAGAGTTTCATCACTCTCTCCACCTGTCAGTCAAGAGTTTCATCACTCTCTCCACCTGTCACTCAAGAGTTTCATCACTCTCTCCACCTGTCACTCAAGAGTTTCATCACTCTCTCCACCTGTCAGTCAAGAGTTTCATCACTCTCTCCACCTGTCACTCAAGAGTTTCATCACTCTCTCCACCTGTCAGTCAAGAGTTTCATCACTCTCTCCACCTGTTAGTCAAGAGTTTCATCACTCTCTCCACCTGTCACTCAAGAGTTTCATCACTCTCTCCACCTGTCAGTCAAGAGTTTCATCACTCTCTCCACCTGTCAGTCAAGAGTTTCATCACTCTCTCCACCTGTCAGTCAAGAGTTTCATCACTCTCTCCACCTGTCAGTCAAGAGTTTCATCACTCTCTCCACCTGTCACTCAAGAGTTTCATCACTCTCTCCACCTGTCAGTCAAGAGTTTCATCACTCTCTCCACCTGTCACTCAAGAGTTTCATCACTCTCTCCACCTGTCAGTCAAGAGTTTCATCACTCTCTCCACCTGTCAGTCAAGAGTTTCATCACTCTCTCCTCCTGTCAGTCAAGAGTTTCATCACTCTCTCCACCTGTCACTCAAGAGTTTCATCACTCTCTCTCCACCTGTTAGTCAAGAGTTTCATCACTCTCTCCACCTGTCAGTCAAGAGTTTCATCACTCTCTCTCCACCTGTTAGTCAAGAGTTTCATCACTCTCTCTCCACCTGTTAGTCAAGAGTTTCATCACTCTCCACCTGTCAGTCAAGAGTTTCATCACTCTCTCTCCACCTGTCAGTCAAGAGTTTCATCACTCTCTCCACCTGTCAGTCAAGAGTTTCATCACTCTCTCTCCACCTGTTAGTCAAGAGTTTCATCACTCTCTCCACCTGTCAGTCAAGAGTTTCATCACTCTCTCCACCTGTTAGTCAAGAGTTTCATCACTCTCTCTCCACCTGTCAGTCAAGAGTTTCATCACTCTCTCCACCTGTTAGTCAAGAGTTTCATCACTCTCTCCACCTGTCAGTCAAGAGTTTCATCACTCTCTCTCCACCTGTTAGTCAAGAGTTTCATCACTCTCTCCACCTGTTAGTCAAGAGTTTCATCACTCTCTCTCCACCTGTTAGTCAAGAGTTTCATCACTCTCTCCACCTGTCAGTCAAGAGTTTCATCACTCTCTCCACCTGTCAGTCAAGAGTTTCATCACTCTCTCTCCACCTGTTAGTCAAGAGTTTCATCACTCTCTCCACCTGTCAGTCAAGAGTTTCATCACTCTCTCTCCACCTGTCAGTCAAGAGTTTCATCACTCTCTCCACCTGTTAGTCAAGAGTTTCATCACTCTCTCCACCTGTCAGTCAAGAGTTTCATCACTCTCTCTCCACCTGTCAGTCAAGAGTTTCATCACTCTCTCCACCTGTCAGTCAAGAGTTTCATCACTCTCTCCACCTGTCAGTCAAGAGTTTCATCACTCTCTCCACCTGTTAGTCAAGAGTTTCATCACTCTCTCCACCTGTCAGTCAAGAGTTTCATCACTCTCTCTCCACCTGTCAGTCAAGAGTTTCATCACTCTCTCCACCTGTTAGTCAAGAGTATCATCACTCTCTCCACCTGTCAGTCAAGAGTTTCATCACTCTCTCCACCTGTCAGTCAAGAGTTTCATCACTCTCTCCACCTGTCAGTCAAGAGTTTCATCACTCTCTCCACCTGTCACTCAAGAGTTTCATCACTCTCTCCACCTGTCACTCAAGAGTTTTGCCACTCTCTCCACCTGTCACTCAAGAGTTTCATCACTCTCTCCACCTGTCAGTCAAGAGTTTTGCCACTCTCTCCACCTGTCACTCAAGAGTTTCATCACTCTCTCCACCTGTCAGTCAAGAGTTTTGCCACTCTCTCCACCTGTCACTCAAGAGTTTCATCACTCTCTCCACCTGTCACTCAAGAGTTTCATCACTCTCTCCACCTGTCACTCAAGAGTTTCATCACTCTCTCCACCTGTCAGTCAAGAGTTTCATCACTCTCTCCACCTGTCAGTCAAGAGTTTTGCCACT
Organism: Cherax quadricarinatus; assembly: GCF_038502225.1. NCBI lineage: Eukaryota > Metazoa > Arthropoda > Malacostraca > Decapoda > Parastacidae > Cherax > Cherax quadricarinatus. The sequence goes on along the minus strand of NC_091311.1, from coordinate 36,521,009 downwards.
CTCTCCACCTGTCACTCAAGAGTTTCATCACTCTCTCCACCTGTCAGTCAAGAGTTTCATCACTCTCTCCACCTGTCAGTCAAGAGTTTCATCACTCTCTCCACCTGTCAGTCAAGAGTTTCATCACTCTCTCCACCTGTAGTCAAGAGTTTCATCACTCTCTCCACCTGTCACTCAAGAGTTTCATCACTCTCTCCACCTGTCACTCAAGAGTTTCATCACTCTCTTCACCTGTCAGTCAAGAGTTTCATCACTCTCTCCACCTGTCAGTCAAGAGTTTCATCACTCTCTCTCCACCTGTTAGTCAAGAGTTTCATCACTCTCTCCACCTGTCACTCAAGAGTTTCATCACTCTCTCCACCTGTTAGTCAAGAGTTTCATCACTCTCTCCACCTGTCAGTCAAGAGTTTCATCACTCTCTCCACCTGTCAGTCGAGAGTTTCATCACTCTCTCTCCACCTGTTAGTCAAGAGTTTCATCACTCTCTCCACCTGTCACTCAAGAGTTTCATCACTCTCTCCACCTGTCAGTCAAGAGTTTCATCACTCTCTCCACCTGTCAGTCAAGAGTTTCATCACTCTTACATCCTTCCCAAATATATTTTCTCCCCTTCTCTCGTCTCATTAACTCCCCATTCAGAGAGAGGGAGAGAGAGAGAGAGAGAGAGAGAGAGAGAGAGAGAGAGAGAGAGAGAGAGAGAGAGAGAGAGAGAGAGAGAGAGAGAGAGAGAGAGAGAGAGAGAGAGAGAGAGAGAGAGAGGGAGAGAGAGAGAGAGAGAGAGAGAGAGAGAGAGAGTCTAGTATCAGCATCGTACTGGACAGTTACTGCCTATTAAGTAAGACGCGCGTGCCATTGAGACTGGAAACATTTACAAGAAGTGCCAAAGGTGCCCAAAGGCACAAGCATGCCTTTGTATCCTTGTACCCAAAGGCACAGGGATACAAAGACATGCCCAAGGATACAAAGTCATGCCCTAAGATGTAAAGACATGCCCAAGGGTACAAAGGCATGCCCAACGATACCAAAGCATGCCCAAGGATATAAAGGCATGCCCAAGGGTACAAAGGCATGCCCAAGGATATAAAGGCATGCCCAAGGATACAAAGGCATGCCCAAGGATATAAAGGCATGCCCAAGGATATAAAGGCATGCCCAAGGGTACAAAGGCATGCCCAAGGATATAAAGGCATGCCCAAGGATACAAAGGCATGCCCAAGGATATAAAGGCATGCCCAAGGATACAAAGGCATGCCCAAGGATATAAAGACATGCCCAAGGATATAAAGGCATGCCCAAGGATATAAAGGCATGCCCAAGGATACAAATGCATGCCCAAGGATACAAAGGCATGCCCAAGGATACAAAAGCATGCTCAAGGATACAAAGGCATGCCCTAAGATATAAAGACATGCCCAAGGGCACAAAGGCATGCCCAAGGATACAAAGGCATGCCCAAGGATATAAAGGCATGCCCAAGGATATAAAGGCATGCCCAAGGATATAAAGGCATGCCCAAGGATACAAAGGCATGCCCAAGGATATAAAGGCATGCCCAAGGATATAAAGGCATGCCCAAGGATATAAAGGCATGCCCAAGGATACAAAAGCATGCCCAAGGATATAAAGGCATGCCCAAGGATACAAATGCATGCCCAAGGATATAAAGGCATGCCCAAGGATATAAAGGCATGCCCAAGGATATAAAGGCATGCCCAAGGATACAAATGCATGCCCAAGGATATAAAGGCATGCCCAAGGATATAAAGGCATGCCCAAGGATATAAAGGCATGCCCAAGGATACAAAGGCATGCCCATGGATATAAAGGCATGCCCAAGGATATAAAGGCATGCTCAAGGATACAAAAGCATGCCCTAAGATATAAAGACATGCCCAAGGGCACAAAGGCATGCCCAAGGATACAAAAGCATGCCCAAGGATACAAAGGCATGCCCTAAGATATAAAGACATGCCCAAGGGCACAAAGACATGCCCAAGGATACAAATTAATGCCAAAGGACACAAAGACATGCCCAAGGGTATAAAGGCATGCCCAATGATACAAAGGCATGCCCAAGGATACAAAGGCATGCCCAAGGGTATAAAGGCATGCCCAAGGATATAAAGGCATGCCCAAGGATACAAAAGCATGCCCAAGGATACAAAGGCATGCCCAAGGATACAAAGGCATGCCCAAGGGTACAAAGGCATGCCCAAGGATACAAATGCATGCCCAAGGGTACAAAGGCATGCCCAAGGGTACAAAGGCATGCCCAAGGATACAAAGGCATGCCCAAGGATACAAAGACATGCCCAACGATACCAAAGCATGCCCAAGGATACAAAAGCATGCCCAAGGATACAAAGGCATGCCCAAGGATACAAAGGCATGCCCAAGGGTACAAAGGCATGCCCAAGGATATAAAGGCATGCCCAAGGATATAAAGGCATGCCCAAGGATACAAAAGCATGCCCAAGGATACAAAGGCATGCCCAAGGATACAAAGGCATGCCCAAGGGTACAAAGGCATGCCCAAGGATATAAAGGCATGCCCAAGGATACAAAGACATGCCCAACGATACCAAAGCATGCCCAAGGATACAAAGGCATGCCCAAGGGTACAAAGGCATGCCCAAGGATATAAAGGCATGCTCAAGGATATAAAGGCATGCCCAAGGATACAAAGGCATGCCCAAGGATATAAAGGCATGCCCAAGGGTACAAAGGCATGCCCAAGGATATAAAGGCATGCCCAAGGGTACAAAGGCATGCCCAAGGATATAAAGGCATGCCCAAGGATACAAAGACATGCCCAACGATACCAAAGCATGCCCAAGGGTACAAAGGCATGCCCAAGGATACAAAGGCATGCCCAAGGATATAAAGGCATGCCCAAGGGTATATAGGCATGCCCAAGGGTACAAAGGCATGTTCAAGGATATAAAGGCATGCCCAAGGGTACAAAGGCATGCTCAAGGATATAAAGGCATGCCCAAGGGTATAAAGGCATGCCCAAGGGTATAAAGGCATGCCCAAGGGTACAAAGGCATGCTCAAGGATATAAAGGCATGCCCAAGGGTACAAAGGCATGCTCAAGGATATAAAGGCATGCCCAAGGGTACAAAGGCATGCCCAAGGATACAAAGGCATTATCAACGGTACAAAGGCATGTCCAAGGGTACAAGGGTAGCACAAGGGTATGCCCAAAGCATGGTCGATTATGCCCAGAATATGCTAGAGTATTTATAACAAATTATCGGAAATATTCAATAAATTATAAAAAGTGCTCAAACAATTTACTCAGTAAATTATAGAAAATTTTCAGTAAACTATAGAAGGTACTCAACAAATTATAGAAAGTACTCAACAAATTATAGAAAGTCTTCAAGCAAACTATAGAAAGCATTCTATAAATTCTAGAAAGTAATCAATAAACTATAGAAAATTCATCAACAAATTATAGAAAAATACTCAGATTATAGAAATTAATCAACAAATTATAGAAAAATACTCAGATTATAGAAATTAATCAACAAATTATAGAAAAATACTTAGATTATAGAAATTAATCAACAAATTATAGAAAAATACTCAGATTATAGAAATTAATCAACAAATTATAGAAAAATACTTAGATTATAGAAATTAATCAACAAATCATAGAAAAATACTTAGATTATAGAAATTAATCAACAAATTATAGAAAAATAATCAGATTATATAAATTAATAAACAAATTATAGAAAAATAATCAGATTATAGAAATTAATAAACAAATTATAGAACGTACTTAAAGAAGTGTATAACGTATTCAATAAATTATGGAACGTGCTCAACAAACTACGATAATTACCCAGAAAATTATGGAGAATATTCAACAACTTATAGAAAGTACTCAACACATCATAGAGGGTCCTCAACAAACTATATAAAGTACTCTCCACGTTTCAGAAATTACTCAACACATCATGGAAAGTACTCAAAAATTTATAGTAATTACTCAACAAATTTTAGAAAGGACAAACTCTAGAAAGTACCCAATAAATTACAGAAAGTACTAACAAACTGTAGAAAGTGTTAACTAACTATAGAAAATGCTCAACAAATTATAGAAAGTACTTAACAAATTACATAAGTCATTCGACAAATTATAGAAGGCACTCATCAAATTACAGATGGCACTCAATAAATCACAGAAGGCACTCAACAAATCACAGAAGGCACTCAACAAATCGCAGAAGGCACTCAACAAATCACAGAAGGCACTCAATAAATCACAGAAGGCACTCAATAAATCACAGAAGGCACTCAACAAATCACAGAAGGCACTCAATAAATCACAGAAGGCACTCAACAAATCAAAGAAGGCACTCAACAAATTGCAGAAGGCACTCAATAAATCACAGAAGGCACTCAATAAATCACAGAAGGCACTCAACAAATCACAGAAGGCACTCAACAAATTGCAGAAGGCACTCAATAAATCACAGAAGGCACTCAATAAATCACAGAAGGCTCTCAACAAATCACAGAAGGCACTCAACAAATCGCAGAAGGCACTCAATAAATCACAGAAGGCACTCAATAAATCACAGAAGGCACTCAACAAATCACAGAAGGCACTCAACAAATCACAGAAGGCACTCAACAAATCACAGAAGGCACTCAACAAATCAGAAAGCGAACAGAAGTGTTAGCAAATTTTTGAGGCTGGGGCGCAGAATATCCTTCATTAAACCTGTGGAAAACTGAATTGTTTCATGAAAATCATTCTTAATGAATGACCGAATGATTGAAAATTATTCTTAATTATTTTACTAAATTTTGGAAAAGGAAACGCAGAGCTAAAAAAAAATTAAGGGGATAAACGAGAGAGAGAGAGAGAGAGAGAGAGAGAGAGAGAGAGAGAGAGAGAGAGAGAGAGAGAGAGAGAGAGAGAGAGAGAGAGAGAGAGAGAGAGACAAGTTGAGCCCAAGATTGTTGAGAAGATGTGCAGACCATCTAGCAGCACCTCCAACTCGCATCTTTCAGCACTGCCTAGTACAGTGTAAATGGCCCTCTCTATGGAAAGAGGCAAATGTAGTCCCTGTTCACAAAAAGAAGAGCAGAGCAGAAATCAGCAACTACAGACCAGTGTCACTCCTGTCAATCACTGGTAAGATCCTTGAGACAATAATCTCAAGACAAATGACAGAGTTTTTTGACTACCACTCACTACTTTGTGATCGTCAATATGGCTTCAGGAAACGTTACTCTGCTGCTGATCTGTTGTTAAACCTCTCCACTAAGTGGCACCAGTCACTGGATGAATCCAAAGTCAGCTGTATGGTAGCACTGGACATTGCTGGCGCTTTCGACCGGGTGTGGCACCAGGGCCTCTTAGCAAAACTTCATGCACTGGGAATTGCAGGCTCTACGCTATGTCTCCTCAGTGATTACCTTCATGGTAGATCTCTAAGTGTAGTTCTCAATGGAACGGAATCAGCAAGACATCCTATTGGGGCAAGTGTTCCACAAGGAGGCGTGCTGGGTCCATTGTTATGGAATGTCTACTTCAACGACCTTCTTCATCTCATCCCAGAATCACATGCATATGCAGACGATTGTACACTGACATTCACTTATCCAAGAGAAGAAATGCCAGCTGCTCTAAGCTACATCAATCACCAGCTGAGAGCTATATCAGATTGGGGAAATAGATGGCAAGTAACATTTGCACCTGAGAAAACGCAAATGATGATCGTCTCTAGGCACCATGATGGTAATGCTGGTGCAGTAGTAAGGATGAATGGGAGGGTGTTGGCACCTGGAGAAGAAGTTGATATCCTTGGGGTGAAATTTGACTCCAAACTAACCATGAAGAACCATGTTGTAAATCTTGCAAACAAGGCAGCCAGGAAGCTTACAGCACTTCGCCGTATCTCCCATCTGCTTGACAGTAGGGGTTGCAAGATCCTGTACGAGGCACAAGTACGCTCACACCTTGAGTATGCTCCACTTTCTTGGTTTGCCTGCCCCCCCTCTCATCTGCGACTGCTTGACAGAGTAGAGAACAGAGCAAGACGTCTAATCTCTCGCCTGGACCCATCCTGGATAGATCTGTCATTTCAGCAGAGCCTTCAATATAGGAGGGATGTGGGTGGCCTTACTGTTATGTACAAGGCCAATAGTGTCAAAGTACCACACTTGGATTCACTTCGAGGACAGCGTGAAACAAGCTTTTATGCCACAAGACGGGCAGAAAGCAGCAACTTCACTCTGGCTGTACCCTTCTCCAGAACATCACTCCATCTGAGATCATACATACCCAGGATGACTCGAGTATGGAACACATTCGTACAGCATAATGATGTCAACGAGATAAAGTCAGTTGATCAAATGAAAATGCTGGCCCACAGATGGCTCCAACTTCATCCTGTTCCCTATTTGTATGTCTCATAACAATAAAAATGCTTTCAAATGAGCTGATGGAGGTAACAGCTCTTAGCTTGCCAATAAAGTTAGGAATCCTTAACCTGTAAATAGCTTGTCAATAAAGCTATGGATCCTTAACCTTGTCAAACCATGCGTAAAAAAAAAAAAAAAAAAAAAGAGTGAGAGAGAGAGAGAGAGAGAGAGAGAGAGAGAGAGAGAGAGAGAGAGAGAGAGAGAGAGAGAGAGAGAGAGAGAGAGAGAGAGAGAGAGAGAGAGAGAGAGAGAGAGAGATTAATTTTAAAAATATAAGACCTCCAGATCTATATTCCATAAATATAGACGAGGAAATTTTAGATCTGTGTTACAAAGACGTTCAAAGGATGCAAGGTTCACTGTATCTATATTAATTAGAGCTGAACTGTCTGTGAACAGAGATGGAACTGTTCATCGAGGCAACAGACTCTGATTAACAGTGTTCTGATGGGCGGGCGACAGGGCCGCGATGGGGGAATGGAGAGTCGAGCCTCAAGAGCCGCTCCACGCGGGTTTAACGCTCCAGGATAGAATGAGTAATAGAGAGTTTAGATTTTCTACCTCATAGATTTTGATATCAAAAAGCGTGCGATATATATATACATCTTTTTTTCACGTGTATCTGTGCGTTTCGTGAGGGCTTGATCCACCGTCCGTGTGGATCATTTAGTACAAGTGGTGAAGGATTGATCCACCGTCCGTCTGGATCATTTAGTACAAGTGGTGAAGGCTTGATCCACAGTCCGTGTGGATCATTTAGTACAAGTGGTGAAGGATTGATCCACCGTCCGTGTGGATCATTTAGTACAAGTGGTGAAGGATTGATCCACCGTCCATCTGGATCATTTAGTACAAGTGGTGAAGGATTGATCCACCGTCCGTGTGGATCATTTAGTACAAGTGGTGAAGGCTTGATCCACCGTGCGTGTGGATCTTTTTGTACAAGTGGTGAAGGATTGATCCACCGTCCGCGAGGATCATTTAGTACAAGTGGTGAAGGCTTGATCCACCGTCCGTGAGGATCATTTAGTACAAATAGTGAAGGCTTGATCCACCGTCCGTGTGGATCATTTAACACAATCATTCCATAACACAAGAATTCGTCTTGTGTTTCCGGTCTCTCCTTCCCTCTCACTTACCGATTCCCTCTCAATTCTTAATATCTTCATATTGCCACCCACCCATTCCCTCCTTCACTCCCACAACACTCACCCACAACCACTCACCCACAACCACACACCCACAACCACACACCCACAACCACGCACCCACAACCACTCCCCCACAACCACTCCCCCACAACCACTCACCCACAACCAGACACCCACAACCAGACGCCCACAACCACACACCCACAACCACTCCCCACATCCACACACCCACAACCACACACCCACAACCACACACCCACAACCACACACCCACAACCACACACCCACAACCACTCCCCCACAACCACTCACCCATAACCACTCGCCCACAACCACACTCCCACAACCACACAACCACAACCACTCCCCCACAACCACTTCCCCACAACTACACACCCACAACCACACACCCACAACCACACACCCACAACCACACACCCACAACCACTCACCCACAACCACTCACCCACAACCAAACACCCACAACCACACAACCACAACCACCCCCCCCACAACCACTCCCCCACAACCACACACCCACAACCAGACACCCACAACCACACATCCATAACCTCTCCCCCACATCCACTCACCCACAACCAGACACCCACAACCACACGCCCACAACCACTCCCCCACAATCACTCACTCACAACCAGACACCCACAACCACACAACCACAACCACACACCCAAAATCACTCACCCACAACCAGACACCAACAACAAAAACACCCACAACCACTCCCCCACAACCACTCACCCACAACCAGACACCCACAACCACACACCCACAACCACTCACCCACAACCACTCACCCACAACCACTCACCCACAACCACACACCCACAACCACACACCCACAACCACTCCCCCACAACCACTCACCCACAACCACTCACCCACAACCAGACACCCAAAACCACTCACCCACAACCAGACACCCACAACCACACACCCACAACCACACACCCACAACCACACACCCACAACCACACAACCACAACTACACACCCACAACCACACACCCACAACCACACTGTATCTGGCATCAACAATTTGTAATTACGTGTGAGAACGTTTTCTTATATTTTCTGACACTTTCATTAAAACTTTCATTTTTTCGTCAAAATTTATGTTAATGGGCATAGATGTGTAAATATATATATTAGAGAAAGAGAGAGAGAGAGAGAGAGAGAGAGAGAGAGAGAGAGAGAGAGAGAGAGAGAGAGAGAGAGAGAGAGAGAGAGAGAGAGAGAGAGAGAGAGAGAGAGAGAGAGAGAGAGAGAGAGAGACAGACAGACAGACAGACAGACAGACAGACAGACAAAGACACAGAGAGAGAGAGAGAGAGAGAGACAGACAGACAGACAGACAGAAAGAGAGACAGAGTAGAGAACAGAGCAAGACGTCTAATCTCTCGCCTGGACCCATCCTGGATAGATCTGTCATTTCAGCAGAGCCTTCAACACAGGAGGGATGTGGGTGGCCTTACTGTTATGTACAAGGCCAATATTGTCAAAGTACCACACTTGGATCCACTTCGAGGACAGCGTGAAACAAGCTTTTATGCCACAAGATGGGCAGAAAGCAGCAACTTCACTCTGGCTGTACCCTTCTCCAGAACATCACTCCATCTGAGATCATACATACCCAGGATGACTCGAGTATGGAACACATTCGTACAGCATAATGATGTCAACGAGATAAAGTCAGTTGATCAAACGAAAATGCTGGCCCACAGATGGTTCCAACTTCATCCTGTTCCCTACTTGTATGTCTCATAACAATAAAAATGCTTTCAAATGAGCTGATGTAGGTAACAGCTCTTAGCTTGCCAATAAAGTCAGGAATCCTTAATCTTGTCAAACCCTGTGTAAAAAAAAAGAAAGAGAGAGAGAGAGAGAGAGAGAGAGAGAGAGAGAGAGAGAGAGAGAGAGAGAGAGAGAGAGAGAGAGAGACTGATGGCATAGCAGACGGCAGCAAATGGGAATAATCTTAAGAAGTAATAAAAGAGAGGATGGTAGAGAAGAAGAAGGCAAATAAGAAGTGGGAGGGAAAAGAATCAGACAATAAGAAGACATATTACCCTTGATGACGACGCTTCTTAACTGACATCTTGGACGAACACCAAGATGATACTGACCAGGCGGGATACATGGCATGGAAGATAAGAGGCGGGATACATGGAAGATGAGAGGCTGGATACATAGAAGATAAGAAGAGAGATACGTGGAAGATAAAAGGCGGGATACATGAATGATAAGAGATAAAAAGAATGAAACAGAAGAAACAAGAAAGAAGGAAGAGAAGAAGTAAGAAAGAGTGAACAGGATAGGGAATAAAGAATAAAAGAAGCAGAAAAGACGGATAGAAATATATAACAGAAAAGAAGAGAGAGAAGACACAATAACGAAATGAAAGAATCACATAAAATTCACAAAAAAAAAAATAAGAAGGAACAGTAAAGAAGACTTTTTTTGTGCCTTCTTTAATAAGTTTCATTTTTGTTTATATTTATTAACAAAACTGGTAACAAAAATATACATGATTTTACACCTGTAGTTATCATAGATGGCTTCCTGTGTATTTATCAGCGTATATACATTGTGAAATGTATCTTGCAGAGTATATACATCGTGAGATGCATCTTTATATATATATATATATATATATATATATATATATATATATATATATATATATATATATATATATATATATATATATATATATATATATATATATATATATGTCTTGCAGTTCCTGAAAGACGAGGCAAACTGCTAACCACGTCAGTTATCAAGGCAGTGCGCAACTACCCAAGAACGGACAACTGTGTCCCTCTGCCCCATCATCGCAGGAATCAAGGAGGTAGACCCAAGAAAAGTCCCACTGAAAATGAGAAAATTTGCGCACAGGTTAGCAAAAAAATCGAAGAAGGTAACACAGTGGGAGCAATAAGAATAATTACAAGTGACGACACTGTAGCCCCCAAAGATGAGACCACAGCCCAAGCACTAAGAGACAAGCATCCAACCAGGGACATCATAGCCATCAACAACAACCCTGAGGAAGACCCCATCACTGAACAATTAATTTTGCCAGAATCGGAAGTCTATAAGGCGATCGTGTCATTTCCTGCAGGATCTGCAGGTTACACTGGAATTCGACCTCAGCACCTCAAAGAGATGGTAAATCCAGTACTCGGTGAATCTGCATTAATTCTTCTCACCGAGTTAACAACTTTCGTCAACAATTGCCTGGCTGGGCGAATCCCAGAAGAAATTAAACCTTTCTTTTTTGGAGCCTCACTATGTGCTTTGAAGAAGAAGGATGGGGGAATCAGACCCATTGCGGTTGGAAACACCCTTCGCCGTCTCGTTGCCAAAGCAGCAGTGAGAAACATTTGCTGCCACTTTACTCCAGCCACACCAACTGGGCTTAGGGGTCTCTCAAGGCAGTGAAGCTGCAGCTCATTCCGCAAGGGCCTACATCAGGGACCTACCAGAAGACATGGCCATAGTCAAACTTGATTTTAGAAATGCCTTTAATATGGTGAAGAGAGATGCTGTTTTGCCAGCTGTTCGGGATCGGTTCCCCCGTCTTTTTCCCTTCATTTTAGCCGGCTACAGCAAACCCTCAATTCTTTTGTTTGGAGAACATGAAATTCAATCATCAGAGGGTGTTCAGCTGGGTGACACACTCGCTCCACTTTTCTTCTGCTTGGCAGTAAGAGAACTAATTTCCAGCCTACGCAGTGAGCTCAATATCTGGTACCTGGATGACGGCACTCTGGCAGGTACTGAAGAGTCCCTGGTGGGGGACCTACAACTGGTGAAAACACAGGGAGAAGACTTGGGACTCATCCTCAATCCCTCCAAGTGTGAAATCATCACAGCGAACCAGGAAATAATCAATGCTGTGCGAAGAATCCTCTCGGAAGTCTCAACTACCACTCCGTCCAACAGTACCCTCTTGGGGGCACCGCTGGGTCACCAGGCCATCGACACTGTCCTCAGGGACAAATTGAGTGACCTGATGAGAATGGAGGAGAGAATAAGCGATCTTGATGCCCATGATGCTCTGTATCTCCTCACAAGGTGTCTTACTATGCCAAGACTCACTTACTTCTTGAGGTGTGCACCCTCTTTTGTAACCCAACACTCGATGAATATGACGCACACCTGAGATAAACTTTTAAGAAGGCACTGAACCTGTCACTAGAGGATGAGCAATGGGATCAGGCAACCCTCCCAGTGCGACTGGGAGGTATAGAGGTGCGCAAAGCAACGCATGTTGCTTTACCTGCTTTTCTGTCTTCGTGTTTGGCTTCCAGTGCATTAGTCAAGAAGATAGTACCCGAACGCTTGAGAGACGTGGTAGGAGCTCAAGACCCCAGGTTTACTGAAGCAGCGATTCGGTGGGACACCCTTACAGACTCCTCCAGTAGACCAGCTCCTCCCAAACAGCACAAACAGTCCCACTGGGACAAACCGATCATGGAAAAAAATCGCCAACACAATGCTCTCCAATGCTTCAGGAAAGGACAAAGCTCGTCTCCTGGCAGTGAAGGCACCACACTCAGGAGATTTCCTGTTAGCTGTTCCCAATTCCTTCCTGGGCACCCGTCTCGACCCACAGGCCATTCGGATTGGTGTTGCTCTTCGCCTAGCCGCCCCTATCCTCACCGAACATAGGTGTATTTGCGGCAAGGCGACAGCTGATCAATTCGGACTTCATGGTCTCGTGTGTCACACAGCAGAAGGGAAGTATGCCAGACATGAGGAGGTCAATGACATCATAAAGAGAAGCCTCGCCACAGCCCGTTGCCCAGCTCAACGGGAACCCCAAGTACAGAGGTCTGATGGAAGTCAAAAGAGTCCTGATGGAGCCACTATGCTACCCTGGAAGGTTGGAAAGCAGATTGCCTGGGACTACACCTGTGCTGCCACATTGGCAGACACCTACTTGCCATACTCCGTAGTGGAAGGGGGTGGAGCTGCCAGCCACAGGGAGACCCAAAAGATCCGAAAATATGAAGACCTTCCCCCTTGCTATAACTTCATTCCAATAGGGTCGGAGACCCTTGGAGCATGGGGCAAGTGTGCTCTAAAGTTCCTCAAAGAGCTGGGTGAAAAGCTCATCATAGAAACCAAGGACCACAGGGCGACCAGCTTTCTCTTTCAGAGACTCAGTGTTGCGATCCAGAGAGGAAATGCCTGCAGCATTCTGGGCACGCGGCCCACCGCAGTGGAGCTGGACGAAGTATTCGAGATGTAGCTCTGAGTTACCTATGTTGTTTTACTTTCTGTTGTATTTTTGTGAATGTTTGGCCAATGTATTTTGTCTTTAAATAAAACATACTTGAAATATAGGGGGTGGTAGGAGAAAATTCTCAAACAGCTTCAGGGAAAATCTTAAGTTTTCCCTGAAGCAAGTTTATTCTTTTCTCTGAGGATGAGGGTCCCTAGGACAGTTCTAGAGGTGGTACCTCAATATATATATATATATATATATATATATATATATATATATATATATATATATATATATATATATATATATACATAAATATATATATATATATATATATATATATATATATATATATATATATATATATATATATATATATATATATATATATATATATATATATATATATATTCCCTCTCGAGTATTGTACATGAGAAACATAGCGTCTTCATTAATACTACTACTACTACTACTACTACTACTACTACTACTACTACTAATAATAATAATAATAATAATAATAATAATAATAATAAATAATAATAACACGGTCATTTGTGTGGTTAATATTCACTGGTATAATTACTCCTGGTAATTAATTACATATATTTTTTAATATTATCAAATATGGCACTAAATCAGCAGGTACCATCAGTGCCATTACAACTATGGCACTCTAAATGACCTAATTAGGGTAAGACAGGTCATTAAGCGATCATTACTCTCACGTAACTAGTGTTACTCTGAGCGTGGCGCTCCAATCACCTGCCTCCTCTTCCTCCTTCCTTCCTTCCTTCCTCTTAATATTTTCCTCGTCCTCTCAACATCTCTCAACGTCTTCATCGTCCTCTCAACACCTTCCTTGTCTTCTTAACACCTTCTTAGACATCTTTAGATATTCCTCGTCTTCTTAACACCTTCTTAGACATCTTAACATCTTCCTCGTCTTCTTAACACCTTCTTAGACATCTTAACATCTTCCTCGTTTTCTTAACACCTTCTTAGACATCTTAACATCTTCCTCGTTTTCTTAAGATTCTTCCTCTCATGTTCTTAAGTATCCGTTTCGTCATGTTAAAAATTCTTCGCACTCTCTCTCTCTCTCTCTCTCTCTCTCTCTCTCTCTCTCTCTCTCTCTCTCTCAACAGACATAATCTGAACTAAACTACAAACAGCAATTAAGTAAATTCTCCTCATTAATAACAAGAACATTATTGATGACATTTTTGTCACCAGCTCCTGAATATTATAGTTTATGACCCTTAATTACTCGTTTTAATTACCTGATATAATTAAATTCTTGACTTTAATGACGGAATATCCTACCAAATTGCTCAAAAAATATCCTATTTTTGTTTTCCTGCAAGCTAATTTAAGCTGTCTATAAATATATGCAAATATATTTCGGAAAGCTCTAATAAACAGTCGTCATTTTTTTTTTCATAGATTTTGTGATGGAGAGGGGGGTCGAACCGGGAAGCGTGAAGTTAGAGTGACGGTCTTGTTCTTTCTTGCTGCAGGTTCGATCCCTTGTACTCCATGGACAAAAATATTACGTACAAGAAACCTGTGATACATGTTATTAACGCTGTGTGGTGATGTATGTGTCGTTAACACTGTGTGGTGATGTATGTGTCGTTAACACTGTGTGGTGATGTATGTGTCGTTAACACTGTGGTGATGTATGTGTCGTTAACACTGTGTGGTGATGTATGTGTCGTTAACACTGTGTGGTGATGTATGTGTCGTTAACGCTGTGTGGTGATGTATGTGTCGTTAACACTGTGTGGTGATGTATGTGTCGTTAACACTGTGTGGTGATGTATGTGTCGTTAACGCTGTGTGGTGATGTATGTGTCGTTAACACTGTGTGGTGATGTATGTGTCGTAAACACTGTGTGGTGATGTATGTGTCGTTAACACTGTGTGGTGATGTATGTGTCGTTAACACTGTGTGGTGATGTATGTGTCGTTAACACTGAGTGGTGATGTATGTGTCGTTAACACTGTGTGGTGATGTATGTGTCGTTAACACTGTGTGGTGATGTATGTGTCGTTAACACTGTGTGGTGATATATACGACATTAACACTGTGTGATGTATGCGACATTAACATTGTGAGGTGATGCATGTGTCGTTAACACTGTGTGGTGATGTATGTGTCGTTAACACTGTGGTGATGTATGTGTCGTAAACACTGTGTGGTGATGTATGTGTCGTTAACACTGTGTGGTGATGTATGTGTCGTTAACACTGTGTGGTGATGTATGTGTCGTTAACACTGTGTGGTGATGTATGTGTCGTTAACACTGTGTGGTGATGTATGTGTCGTTAACACTGTGTGGTGATGTATGTGTCGTTAACACTGTGTGGTGATGTATGTGTCGTTAACACAGTGTGGTGATGTATGTGTCGTTAACACAGTGTGGTGATGTATGTGTCGTTAACACTGTGTGGTGATGTATGTGTCGTTAACACTGTGTGGTGATGTATGTGTCGTTAACACAGTGTGGTGATGTATGTGTCGTTAACACAGTGTGGTGATGTATGTGTCGTTAACACTGTGTGGTGATGTATGTGTCGTTAACACTGTGTGGTGATGTATGTGTCGTTAACACTGTGTGGTGATGTATGTGTCGTTAACACTGTGTGGTGATGTATGTGTCGTAAACACTGTGTGGTGATGTATGTGTCGTAAACACTGTGTGGTGATGTATGTGTCGTTAACACTGTGTGGTGATGTATGTGTCGTTAACACTGTGTGGTGATGTATGTGTCGTTAACACTGTGTGGTGATGTATGTGTCGTTAACACTGTGTGGTGATGTATGTGTCGTTAACACTGTGTGGTGATGTATGTGTCGTTAACACTGTGTGGTGATGTATGTGTCGTTAACACTGTGTGGTGATGTATGTGTCGTTAACACTGTGGTGATGTATGTGTCGTTAACACTGTGTGGTGATGTATGTGTCGTTAACACTGTGTGGTGATGTATGTGTCGTTAACACTGTGTGGTGATGTATGTGTCGTTAACACTGTGTGGTGATGTATGTGTCGTTAACACTGTGTGGTGATGTATGTGTCGTTAACACTGTGGTGATGTATGTGTCGTTAACACTGTGTGGTGATGTATGTGTCGTTAACACTGTGGTGATGTGTCGTTAACACTGTGAGGTGATGCATGTGTCGTTAACACTGTGTGGTGATGTATGTGTCGTTAACACTGTGTGGTGATGTATGTGTCGTTAACACTGTGTGGTGATGTATGTGTCGTTAACACTGTGTGGTGATGTATGTCTCGTTAACACTGTGTGGTGATGTATGTGTCGTTAACACTGTGTGGTGATGTATGTGTCGTTAACACTGTGTGGTGATGTATGTGTCGTAAACACTGTGTGGTGATGTATGTGTCGTTAACACTGTGTGGTGATGTATGTGTCGTTAACACTGTGGTGATGTATGTGTCGTTAACACTGTGTGGTGATGTATGTGTCGTTAACACTGTGTGGTGATGTATGTGTCGTTAACACTGTGTGGTGATGTATGTGTCGTTAACACTGTGTGGTGATGTATGTGTCGTTAACACTGTGTGGTGATGTATGTGTCGTTAACACTGTGGTGATGTATGTGTCGTTAACACTGTGTGGTGATGTATGGGTCGTTAACACTGTGTGGTGATGTATGTGTCGTTAACACTGTGTGGTGATGTATGTGTCGTTAACACTGTGTGGTGATGTATGTGTCGTTAACACTGTGTGGTGATGTATGTGTCGTTAACACTGTGGTGATGTATGTGTCGTTAACACTGTGTGGTGATGTATGTGTCGTTAACACTGTGGTGATGTATGTGTCGTTAACACTGTGTGGTGATGTATGTGTCGTTAACACTGTGTGGTGATGTATGTGTCGTTAACACTGTGTGGTGATGTATGTGTCGTTAACACTGTGTGGTGATGTATGTGTCGTTAACACTGTGTGGTGATGTATGTGTCGTTAACGCTGTGTGGTGATGTATGTGTCGTTAACACTGTGTGGTGATGTATGTGTCGTTAACACTGTGTGGTGATGTATGTGTCGTTAACACTGTGTGGTGATGTATGTGTCGTTAACGCTGTGTGGTGATGTATGTGTCGTTAACACTGTGTGGTGATGTATGTGTCGTTAACGCTGTGTGGTGATGTATGTGTCGTTAACACTGTGTGGTGATGTATGTGTCGTTAACACTGTGTGGTGATGTATGTGTCGTTAACACTGTGTGGTGATGTATGTGTCGTTAACACTGTGGTGATGTATGTGTCGTTAACACTGTGAGGTGATGTATGTGTCGTTAACACTGTGTGGTGATGTATGTGTCGTTAACACTGTGAGGTGATGTATGTGTCGTTAACACTGTGTGGTGATGTATGTGTCGTTAACACTGTGTGGTGATGTATGTGTCGTTAACACTGTGTGGTGATGTATGTGTCGTTAACACTGTGTGGTGATGTATGTGTCGTTAACACTGTGTAGTGATGTATGCGACATTAACACTGTGTGGTGATGTATGTCTCGTTAACACTGTGGTGATGTATGTGTCGTTAACACTGTGTGGTGATGTATGTGTCGTTAACACTGTCTGGTGATGTATGTGTCGTTAACACTGTGTGGTGATGTATGTGTCGTTAACACTGTGTGGTGATGTATGTGTCGTTAACACTGTCTGGTGATATATACGACATTAACACTGTGTGATGTATGCGACATCAACACTGTGTGGTGATGTATGCGACATTAATACTGTGAGGTGATGTATGCGACATCAACACTGTGTGGTGATGTATGCGACATCAACACTGTGTGGTGATGCATGTGTCATCAACACTGTGTGGTGATGTATGCGACATCAACACGGTGTGGTGATGTATGCGACATCAACACTGTGTGGTGATGCATGTGTCATCAACACTGTGTGGTGATGTATGCGACATCAACACTGTGTGGTGATGTATGCGACATCAACACTGTGTGGTGATGTATGCGACATCAACACTGTGTGGTGATGTATGTGTCATCAACACTGTGTGGTGATGTATGCGACATCAACACTGTGTGGTGATGTATGTGTCATCAACACTGTGTGGTGATGTATGCGACATCAACACGGTGTATTTGCGATATAATAATAATATTAATATTATTTATAATAATACCATTTTTCTATAAATTTAGATAATATAACTGGTACTTGAGAAGTTAACATCGTTGATATTGTTCACAGAAAGACCCCGGTTATGTTTATTCATTTTAAAGGGAAAGGAGGGGTAAGCCAGCGGAAGGCTTCAGTCAGTTCAGTCAGATGACCATAATCTCCAGTGGCGGGTCATCACATGACTAAGACCCTCGTCAGGAAACACTAGTCGTGTTCCCTGACGAATCTTACCTAACCTGACTTCATATTAACTTATAATTTTTCATAAAGCACATTTCTGATGGGTAATACTAGCTTTTAGATAGATGTTGTGGATCCTCAAGCAAGTTACAATACGTCAGGTAGAGACAGATTAGTGAAGACTGAGTAATGTTAGTTGGGAATTTTTTGACAGAATGTCCACAATTCTGGAAATTTTCTTGGATGTGTGTTGGATGTGAGTGTTGAATTTCAGGTTGCAGCCAAGGTGCATACCAAAGAATTTTCCCTCGTCTTGCCTAACTGTATAAGGGTTATTTATTTTTACGCTGATCTGAGTATTTTAAGCTTTAATCTCAAACATGTAGAAAGTCGTGTCAATATTGTGTCATGAAGGTAAAAATCTTGACAAGCTCGTCGTTAACTGTATAGTTGAGGACGTCTGGGTCAGTATTAGATGATAGAAATGTTGCATCATCTGCAGACAGGACTGGGAGGCAATTGGTAGGACATTTATATAATTGAGAAATAATACCGGCTCAAAGACTCGACCCTGTGGCACCCCTATGTTGATAGTTTGGGTATATGAGGTAGTGTGGTAGGTACTTGCTGCCGCCTGTCTTTTAGGCGGGACTTCAGGAAAATTAAGAGCATAATCTCCGATTATATAATGTTCTAGTTTCAGCAGCAAGATTTGTAGTCAACAGTGTCAAATGCTTTTCTTAGATCAATAAAGTGGCTCACTGGGTATTCTTCATTTTCTAGAGTTGAATAGAGAGAGCCTAGAGAGCGTTATTAGTACCTCTCCCCAACCTGAAGCCATATTGGCCTCTGAAACCATATTGGCTTCAGATTCATTTATATTTTATTTTTTATATTAATATTTATATATTACTTTTTCAGCTGTCTCCATCTTTAAGGATTGGGAAAACTCTCTCAAGTTTAAGTATATTTGGGAAGGTGGGTTTCAAGAGATTTATTAAGCAAAGTTGCAATGATAAATGATAAAACATGAGCAGCTCTTCCATAATAGTGCTTCTGTTATTGAAGTTCGGCTTTGTGTGAGTTGTGGGAGACAGACAGAGGGAACTTTGGCAGCTGTCAGTAAGGTAATCACTAACCTGAGCAATGGAGTTTGAGATTTCGCTGACAAGGTTAGTCTCTATGGTTAAGAAGTAGTCATTAAATTTATTAACTCTTATCAGCAGTATGGATGGCAGGTTCGGTTGGTCTGGTCAGTACCATTTCTTTGATCCTGGCAATTTTGCGCCAGCCTGGAAATTGTGAAAATGTTTTTCAGGTCTTTTTTATATCGCCCTTTAGTTCTGTTTGCGTAATACTATTGCGTAGATTGTTTATACGCATGAAAAGTGTGATGAACACTTTTTTGCTAGTTCCATGGGAATTAAGACTTTGTATTTTTTCCTAGTAGATTTTTATTGCACCTTGTTTGGGTTATAAGGGACAATTTTTATCAAAGAGAGAACGAATTTTGTGAAAGAAAGCTGGAACACTTGAGTGAATATCATTATTAGTGTTGAATTCTCTCAGTCAATCAATGGTGCATATTGACGTGATAAAATCATTCACTGATAGATCGTGATGAAACCTGAAAGAAATATTGTACGTGTCCACAGGTTGTTTGGATATGTTGGTTAACAGGAAGATGGGCAATGATCAGTAATATTATCAGTGATTATGTCGACTTTTAGAGGATTTGTTCTGTTTGTCCAGATTTGACTAAGGTCATTAACACAGTATGTTGTGATGTATGTCGTTAACACGGTATGTCATTAACATAGTGTGTTGTCACGTATATGTCATTAACAGTGTTTCCTCATTTATGTGTCGTTAGCACATAATAATGTTATGTTCGAGTAGGTAACAAAGTATGTTGTGATGTGTCCAAAAAATTGATCGCTGTGAAAGTCAATCAAGTATGAACGAAAAAAAAACAGAATTTAAAGAACTGACGTAAACGCTGATAATTTGGTTTAACTAGAAACCCTCTTCAGCGATGCATATTTAGTTAGATTGCAGCTTTTATATATGTTAATAAGTCAGAACCACAGGAGAAAGAAACTAGAGTAGGCCTACTGACAACAGAACAAGAATAGAGAATCCCTACAACAGGCCTCCTAGCACATGCTCCATGACTTCACTCGCGTATACATATATATAACACTGTTGCTAAGCGAGGAATTTCCCTGCGTAAGGAATTCGAGGACAAAAATAACATTTGCGGAGGCGCCAGACTAACGTTAAGTTGGTAAATCCATCTTCTTCTAATGTCTGTCAAATTTAAGAACAAACTTATTCATTATAGGCGCGACATGCTCGCTTAGGATATTGAAATTGAAATCATTGTTAATTGTAACCGATTTTCGTTGTAATGGTAGATGGTATGAGACTACCAACATATTATAGTTGATTGCAACACATAAGTAGTATGTTACTACATTCCGTCAACACTCTAGCATCAGTCAAATCAGTTTCATGCTTCTGTGTAGTCAGCAATATTGTTGTTCCCACTGAGCACAGAACATTTAGGTTGATAAAGTCGGTGTTGACTATCATTTGTTTTCTCAATGTAACACCCAGCATTTATGGTCGTCTAAGTAAGGATGAAGAATTAAGTTTCTAGTTTCAAAGTTTTTCTTCATTTTTCCCTCCCACCACCTCCCCCCCCCCCAGTAGGAACTGTGAATCACATACATTATTCAGAATCGGACACACGCCCGTCATTCACCGAATCCGACACAGAGGAGAGGAACTTAATGACGACGTTTCGGTCCGTCCTGGACCACTGCCAGGTTACAACTAGCTGTCAATGATCCACAACGGGTCGAAACCTCGTCATAAGGTTTCACTCCCTAGTATGGGTTTCTGGTGAACTGTTCCAGTCAGGGTATTCTGACTTTCTCTTTTCAAGCTGGAAATAAGACATTTTTATGCATGGAGAGAGTGAGGAGAAAAGACGTGCACATAACTACCAGCAAGAGTTGGTTGTCAGTTTACTTAAACACCAGGCATGTTAAGACATTTGTCTACACGCCGTTTTTTTCTGAATTCTCACAATTTACAGCTCTCGGCCTCTACATTAAACTGATGCCTTCAAGATTTTGTTACACACTCTATCTTCATCAAGTGGAATGATTTCACTTTCTCCCATTTCTAATTTATGGCGTTTATCTGCATTAAATTCCGTCATCCATTTGTCAAAATTCCTTTGGTGAGTTTCGAGACGCCAGACTTAGTTTTTCCAGATCATCGTTTAGACATTTTTTTCATCAGCGGCAAATATTCGTGTAGTTTATTTTAATTCCCTCTAGCAAATATGTTATAAAAGTTATGAGTACAGGTCCCTGTGGCACCCTGCTTGTGACATCCTGTGGCACCCTGCTTGTGACATCCTGTGGCACCCTGCTTGTGACATCCTGTGGCACCCTGCTTGTGACATCCTGTGGCACCCTGCTTGTGACATCCTGTGGCACCCTGCTTGTGACATCCTGTGGCACCCTGCTTGTGACATCCTGTGGCACCCTGCTTGTGACATCCTGTGGCACCCTGCTTGTGACATCCTGTGGCACCCTGCTTGTGACATCCACCCGTGTAGACATTTTTACCTATTATAAGTGTTCGCATCCTCACCTTGCCATTTGCCAGTTTCACTTCCTTCTAGCCTCGTGAACCCTATCATACCTGCTCTTAAAACTGTGTATGGAGCCTGCCTCCACCACTTGAAGAAGTGCTTCCTGGCATCCCTATGACTCATCTGTATGTTGAACTTCCAGCTGTGCCCGTGTGTACCTGTTTTTCCTCTCAAACTGTGTATCTCTGAGTATTTTGTATGTAGTTATCATGTCTCCTCTTGTTCTTCTTTCCTCTAATGTTGTCAGGTTCAGTTCCTATAACACTTTTTCATGCTCATACTCCCATAACCCTGAGACTAGTGTGTGTGTGTGTATGTAGTAGTAGTAGTAGTAGTAGTAGTAGTAGTAGTAGTAGTAGTAGTAGTAGGGATGGAAGGTTAGCAAATTTTTGGAACGTAAAATTATGGGATATTGTGGTGCGGGGGAGCGACGGTTCAGCAAACTGTTGGAAAGTGGAGTATCGACCTTCTTCTAAAGCAGGTCGCAGCAAATGCAAAGCAGGTCCCAAGAGAGGCAGAGTAGGTCACAACAGAGGCAAATCAGGTCATAACTGGCAAAGCAGGTCCCAACAGAGGCAAAGAAAGGCACAACACAGGCGAAGCAGGTCCCAACAGAGACAAGGCAGGTCACAACACAGGCAAAGCAGGTCCCAACAGATGCAAGGCAGGTCACAACACAGGCGAAGCAGGTCCCAACAGAGGCAAGGCAGGTCACAACACAGGCGAAGCAGGTCCCAACAGAGGCAAGGCAGGTCACAACACAGGCAAAACTATATTCACAAACAATCCTCGCTCACCTTAATTAAGGAACGGAACAAAAAGTCGTGCACAGTCTCTTCTACTAATGTGAGTTATTTGTCAGTTGTTCCAGTCATCTAATTGGGACTATAATTCTTAAATCTTTTTTCAAGACAAAACGTTTCGCTTAGCATAGAACTCTCTCAGGTCACGCAGTTGTATCAAAAAAGACACAATTGCAACGTAATGGTGGGCACTGCTGAGACAACTTTAAGATCTCTCTTAAATCCCTGGTAAGCTTATACGAGAGATTTAAGACACTCATTGTGGTGACATCAGACATGAAGAATGTGCAGCCTGAATACTGCCTTATCTCTCTTTCTCTCTCTCTCTCTCCCATTTGTCTCTTTCTCTTCGGCAAACTTATACAAAATCACTACCACACACTCACACGTCTTACCCCAAATACGCACTCGAAAATGCGAGTGTCGATAACGCACTCTCCTTATCAACGCCTGGAGGCGAACGTACATACACACACACACACACACACACACACACACACACACACACACACACACACACACACACACACACACAAACACACAGAAAATGTGTGGTGTGAATTTTATGCGGAGAATTCAGAGTTGGAAGATTAGAAGGTGTTAGGTTACGAAAAGTATTATTCAAAGGGCTGAGGAGAAAAGTTGCTGACGTGGTTTAGGCATTTAGAAAGGATGGGTTAAAATAGAATATCTAGGGAGGCTTATAAATCTGGGGTGGAGATGAGGAGCGGTAAGGTACTGAGTCCCTCTTTAGTGGGTGGAGATCTGCTAGTAACAACAGAAGACAAACACAGATCTTCTTTATCTTTTCAGGTATACCTAGGGCGAATAAGATCTATATTGTTTTATCTAACTTTTATTTAGTATATTACTAAAGTTCTTGATTTGCTTAGTAAATTAAATAACTGATAAAAACCACCTTATTCCTAGGTGGGACATGAACAATACAGGTATACCTCCCCTTCAACACTGATATATTCAGACACTATAGTTTCACAATTAACAAACACAATATATCACTGGGATCTCTGACACAGCGAATGAAGTACAGTATGAGGTTAATTTATTCCCTCATTAATCAAATATATACACAAATTCACTACAGTTGGAACTGGTTAGAGACTTTTTATCACGAGACTTCTGCGGGTATAGAACAAAAACTTAGTCTGTTTGCCACACTGCTTAACAAAGTAGATAACTACACAGGCGTAATTCACCAAGCATTTCCAACACAGACGTAACATAAAGTAAGATAAGGGTTGCCCAAGAAAGGGTTACGGGGAATGGGTAAGGAAGGTTTAGAGTGCTAGAGGCTTGGACATCCAACAGGCATGTGTGAGCAAGTTAGGTACGAGTGAATAGAGGCAAGTCGCCCGCCACGTCATCCATGATGTTAAACGCACTTGCTGGCGGGATGATGTTTCTACCATCACTTCGGCTTCCTCTATGAGTAAAGACTGGAAAAAAGTACGGAAACTGAGTGGTAAATACTCTCCTGATCCCGTGGTTTGATGTGCTATTGGAGTGTTTGCATGGTAACATTTAAGATGAGATTTGGAGGAAACCGGTTAGCCGGCCTTGAGTCTTGGAGGTGGGGAATATTGTGTGTACACTCTGCAGTAGAGGCGAGCATGCTGCATTTCGATAGGTTAGCATGATGTCAGTACACTTCTGGCAAGACAGTGATTGCATGAATGTCAGTGAAAGTGTTTACTCATTTTCGGGTCAGCCTACCTTGATAAGAGAAGACCAGTGTGTGGGGAGGAAAAGGCGTCTGAAAAACAAGACCATGACAAAATAGATGAAGTTGTTTTCTCACTACCAGGTATCAGCCTATAGGCTGATACCTGGTCTTAAGGCTGAGTAGAAGATTAGAGGGAGGGAAGGAACGAAAGAGAGAAGGGGGGAAGGAAGGAAGGGGGAGTAAAGGAAGGAAGAAGGAAGGGAGAGAGGGAAGAAGTGAAGGAAGGAGGTAGAGAAGGAAGGGTGATAGAAAGAAGGTTGGTAAGAAGTAAGGAAGAAGGGAAATAGGGCTGGATAAAGGGGGAGAGAGTGAAGGGAGGGATTGAATGAAGGACAGAGAGGTGGAAGAGGATTAGGAAGAATAAGAGGAAGGAAGGGACAGAAAGAGAATTGAAGGAAAAAAGGAAGAAAAGATGGAAAGAAGGAAAAAGATTTGGAAGGAGAGGGATGGAGAAAGTATGGGAAGAAGGGAGGGCGGGGTGGTGGCAGGGAGGTGGGGTGGTGGGAGGGAGGGCGGGGTGGTGGCAGGGAGGTGGGGTGGTGGCTGGGAGGGCAGGGTGGTGGCAGGGAGGTGGGGTGGTGGGAGGGAGGGCGGGGTGGTGGCAGGGAGGTGGGGTGGTGGAAGGGAGGGCGGGGTGGTGGCAGGGAGGTGGGGTGGTGGCTGGGAGGGCAGGGTGGTGGCAGGGAGGTGGGGTGGTGGCTGGGAGGGCGGGGTGGTGGCAGGGAGGTGGGGTGGTGGCAGGGAGGGCGGGGTGGTGGCTGGGAGGGAGGGGTGGTGGCAGGGAGGTGGGGTGGTGGCAGGGAGGCCGGGGTGGTAGATGGGAGGACGGGGTGGTGGATGGGAGGGCAGGGTGGCGGCTGGGAGGGCGGGGTGGTGGCTGGGAGGGCGGGGTGGTGGCTGGGAGGGCGGGGTGGTGGCTGGGAGGGCGGGGTGGTGGCTGGGAGGGCGGGGTGGTAGCTGGGAGGGCGGAGTGGTGGCTCGGAGGGCGGGGGTGGTGGCTCGGAGGGCGGGGTGGCGGCTTGGAGGGCGGGGTGGTGGCTGGGAGGGCGGGGGTGGTGGCTGGGAGGGCGGGGTGGTGGCTGGGAGGGCGGGGTGGTAGCTGGGAGGGCGGGGTGGTGGCTGGGAGGGCGGGGTGGTGGCTGGGAGGGCGGGGTGGTGGCTGGGAGGGAGGGGTGTTGGTTGGGAGGGAGGGTGGTGGCTGGAAGGGTAGGGTGGTGGCTGGGAGGTAGGGGTGGTGGATGGGAGGGTGGGGTGGTGGCAGGGAGAGAGGGGTGGTGGCTGGTAGGGCAGGGAGGTGGCTGGGAGGGAGGGGTGGTGGCTGGAAGGGTGGGGTGGTGGCTGGGAGGGAGGGGTGGTGGCTGGGAGGGCAGGGTGGTGGCTGGGAGGGCTGGGTGGTGACAGGGAGGGCGGGGTTACCTGGAGGTTATTCCGGGGATCAACGCCCCCGCGGCCCGGTCCATGACCAGGCCTCCCGATGGATCAGGGCCTGATCAACTAGGCTGTTACTGCTGGCCGCACGCAGTCCAACGTACGAGCCACAGCCCGGCTGATCCGGCACTGACTTTAGGTATCTGTCCAGCTCTCCCTTGAAGGCAGCCAGGGGTTTATTGGCAATTCCCCTAATGTTTGATGGGAGGCTGTTGAACAGTTTTGGGCCCCGGACACTTATGGTGTTTTCCCTTAGTGTACCAATGGCGCCCCTACTTTTTATTAGGGGCATTTTGCATCGCCTGCCCAGTCTTTTACTGTCGTAGGGAGTGATTTCTGTGTGCAGATTTGGGACCATTCCTTCCAAGATTTTCCAAGTGTAGATTATGATATATCTCTCCCTCCTGCGTTCCAACGAGTACAAGTCAAGTGCTTCCAAGCGTTCCCAGTAGTTAAGGTGCTTGACAGAACTTATACGTGCAGTAAAGGATCTCTGTACACTCTCTAGATCTGCGATTTCACCTGCTTTGAATGGAGATGTTAATGTACAGCAGTATTCCAGCCTAGAGAGAACAAGTGATTTGAAAAGGATCATCATGGGCTTGGCATCTCTCGTTTTGAAAGTTCTCATTATCCATCCTATCATTTTCTTTGCAAGTGCGATCGTGGCACTGTTGTGATCCTTGAAAGTGAGATCCTCAGACATTACTACTCCCAGGTCCCTTACATTAGTTTTCCGCTCTATTGTATGGCCGGAGTCATACAGTTTTCCATAACGGAGTAGTTGGAATTTGTCCTCATTGAACATCATATTGTTTACCGTTGCCCACTGGAAAACTTTGTTTATATCTTCTTGGAGGTTAACCGCGTCCTCAGCAGATGACAGCCTCATGCAGATCCTAGTATCATCCGCAAAGGATGATACGGTGCTGTGGTGTATATCTCTGTTTATGTCTGATATGAGGATAAGGAATAAGATGGGGGCGAGTACTGTGCCTTGTGGAACAGAGCTCTTCACTATGGCAGCCTCCGATTTAACTCTGTTGACCACTACTCTTTGTGTTCGATTTGTTAGGAAGTTGAAGATCCATCTCCCCACTTTCCCAGTTATTCCTTTAGCATGTATTTTATGGGCTATTACGCCATGATCGCATTTGTCAAATGCTTTTGCAAAGTCTGTGTATATTACATCTGCATTCTGATTTTCTTCCAGTGCATCCAAGGCCATGTCATAGTGATCCAGTAGTTGTGAGAGGCAGGAGCGACCTGCCCTGAACCCATGTTGCCCTGGATTGTGCAGATTTTGGGAATCCAGGTGATTTGCAATCCTGCTTCTTAGCACTCTTTCAAAGATTTTTATGATCTGGGACGTCAGAGCTATTGGTCTATAGTTCTTAGCTAATGCTTTGCTGCCACCTTCATGGAGTGGGGCTATATCCGTTGTTTTAAGTGACTGTGGAATTTCACCCATGTCCAAGCTCCTCCTCCATAGTGTACTTAGGGCACGCGAGAGGGGTTTCTTGCAGTTCTTAATGAAAACAGAGTTCCACGAGTCTGGGCCCGGGGCTGAGTGCATAGGCATGTTGTCAATGGCTTTTTCGAAATCTATCGGAGTTAGGGTAATGTCGGAAATCTGGCATACATTTATGGAGTTTTGAGGCTCATTCATGAAGAAATCATTTGGGTCGTCGATCCTCAGACCGATTAGTGGTTCACTAAACACAGAGTCGTACTGGGATTTCAATATTTCACTCATTTCCTTGTTGTCATCTGTGTAAGTCCCATCCTGTCTGAGTAAGGGCCCGATACTAGATGTGGTATTTGCCTTGTTTTTGGCATATGAAAAGAAATATTTTGAATTTCTTTCAATTTCACTAATAGCTTTAAGCTCCTCCTGCCTCTCCTGGTTCCTGTAAGAGTCATTTAGCTTAAGTTCGATAGTTTCCACTTCCCTGGTCAGTGCCTCCTTTCGTGTATCAGATATTCTAGCACTCCTGAGGAGCTCAGTGACTCTTCGTCGTCTTCTGTAGAGGGAGCGTCTTTTTCTCTCCAGTTTACTCCTGCTCTTCTTCTTTCTTAGGGGAATATGCCTAGAACATGCTTCGGCTACCAGGAAGTTGATCCTTTCAAGGCACTGGTTTGGATCCATGTCATTTAAGACATCTTCCCAACATGTTTCGTTTAGGACATGGTTTACCTGGTCCCAGTTGATGTTCTTGTTGTTGAAATTGTATTTTGTGAAGACACCTTCACAGGTACATGCATTCTGCTGTTCAGGACCCCTATGCATGTACGTCTGGACTTCGATTAGATTGTGATCGGAATTAGTTGTTTTTGATATTCTTATGTCTCTTATCAGGTCCTCATTATTTGTGAAGATAAGGTCAAGTGTGTTTTCTAGTCTTGTTGGCTCCACTATCTGCTGGCTTAAGGTGTGTTTTTCGCAGAGACTTAGTAGCTCATGTGTGTGTGACAGGTGGTGGCAGGGATGGCGGGGTGATGGTTGGGAGGGCGTGGTGGTGGCAGGGAGGGCAGGATGGTGGCAGGGAGAGCGGGGTGGTGGCTGGGAGTTTGGGGTGGTGGCAGGGAGGGCGGGGTGGCGGCAGGGAGGGCGGGGTGGTGGCAGAAAGAGCGGGATGGTCTCAGGGAGGGCAGGGTGGTGGCAGGGAGGGCGGGGTGGTGGCTGGGAGGGCGGGTTGGTGGCAGGGAGGGCGGGATGGTGGCTGGGAAGGCGGGGTGGCGGCAGGGAGGGCGGGGTGGTGGCTGGGAGGGCGGGCGGGGTGGTGGCATGGAGGGCGGGGTGGTGGCAGGGAGGGCGGGGTGGTGGCAGGGAGGGCGGGGTGGTGGCAGGGAGGGCGGGGTGGTGGCACGGAGGGTGGGGTGGTGGCAGGGAGAGCTGGGTGGTGGCAGGGAGAGCTGGGTGGTGGCAGGGAGGGCGGGATGGTGGCAGGGAGGGCAGGGTGGTGGCAGGGAGGGCGGGGTGGTGGCAGGGAGGGCGGCACAGAGAGAAGGATAAAGAGATTACAGCCTTCACTACTCCATTATCACCACCACCACTACAACCACCACCACCACTACCACCACCACCACCACCACCACCACTACCACCACCACCACCACTACCACCACCACCACCACTACCATCGCCACGACCACCACCCCACGACCACTACCACGACCACCACCAGTACCAACTTTACTACCACCACCACCACGGCTACCACCACCACTACCACCATCACTACCACCACCAACACCACAACCACCGCTACCACCACTACCACCACCACCACCACCATCGCTACCACCACCACTACCACCATCGCTACCACCACCACCACCACTACTATTAATAGGTTATCTATTGATAAATAATCTTCTTAAGTAAGTGTACGGATGTTCGCCTAACACCCGCGAGCTGAGATCAGAAGTTGGGATGCTGGGGTCACGTAATGAATTATCTTTGATGCCCATGTTATTTAAAATGGACAAATTATATGATGAAATGCACCTCAGAGAAGTGACCCAGCCGCCTCGTTACTCCAAAAATTGGTGTAAAAAGCATTCATTCTCCCATTTTAAATCACGTTACCAATCCACAGAAACTTTATAGAGTGAAATTAAGACACATGTGCAACATCTGGGTATCTTTATTGTAGACGTTTCGCCATCCAGTGGCTTTATCAATACAAATTCTAGGACATAACTTGAAGACAGTAGGACTATATACAGAAGATGAGGTAATCAGTCCCTCAACCTAGGAGTAGGTACGAAGAGCACCGTAGTCGTGGAGATTCTGAAGCAGAAGCAAGGAGCCTGACGCTTATATAGTAACGTCAGGTGTAGCAGACGAGGGCATAGTCACTGGTAGGCGGGATTCCCCAGTGGAAGTACGTCCTTCCCAAAGAGATGGGTTAGTAGTAGTAGTAGTTGTCGTAGTCGTGAAGGTTATGTACATGTCCTCAGAATCAAGATTCCATGATGTTGCAGTGTCTGACAAGTTGTGCAAGAATGGTATATAATACCGACAAGATGAAATTAATTTCATCTTGTCGGTATTATATACCATTCTTGCACCACTTTATAGAGTAAATTCAACAAGAAATTGGGAAGATATATCTCTTTATTTATATGTCGCCCAAAGGGGTAATGGCGAGGAAGGAGGCTTCAGTGAAGCCTCCCTTCTGTCACCTGGGTTGATCAAAAGCAGGATTCTCCAGGAACAATGGAAAACACCAGGTTAAATGTTTTACAAGGATGGTAAATCACATCGAGAAAGTCGAGGAATCTCCTCAAACTAAGATACCAGACCATTATAAGCAAATCTCCTAAATTTGAAAACAACAGACGAAACATATTCACACAATATATATATATATATATATATATATATATATATATATATATATATATATATATATATATATATATATATATATATATATATGTATATATATATATATATATATATATATATATATATATATATATATATATATATATATATATATATATATTACATGATGGTAGGATTGCTGGTGTCCATTTTTCTGTCTCATAAACATGCAAGGTTTCAGGTACGTCTAGGTCACACTACACATACATGTACAAGCATATATATACACACCCCTCTGGGTTTTCTTCTATTTTCTTACAAGTTCTTGTTTATTTCCTCTTACCTCCATGGGGAAGTGGAACAGAATTTTTCCTCCGTAAGCCATGCGTGTTGTAAGAGGCGACTAAAATGCCGGGAGCAAGGGGCTAGTAACCCCTTCTCCTGTATAAATTACTAAATTTAAAAGGAGAAGCTTTTGTTTTTCCTTTTGGGCCACCCTGCCTCGGTGGGATACGGCCGGTGTGTTGAAAGAAAGAATATATATATATATATATATATATATATATATATATATATATATATATATATATATATATATATATATATATATATATATATATATATATATATATATGTCGTGCCGAATATGTAAAACTGGTCAATTACCAAGAACTCATTTAAAATTCAGTCCTTTCGAAAATTTTCTCTTAAACGTTTAAAGATGTAATGTAAAAGTTATTAATTTTGCACCAAAAGAATCTTAGAAAACTTACCTAACCTTATTATAACAAGAACAATTTATTTTAGCCTAACCCAAATAAATATATTTTAGATTTGTTTACAATAATTTAATACTAAACAAACAGAGTGAAATATATTTATTTCGTTAGGTTCAGAATGATTTTGGCGAAATTATTGCATACACAAATTTTCACTTGTCCTATATGGCAAGATGAGCGTTGCTATTTAAGCCAAGATCGCAAGTTCTGCCTATTCGGCACGATATATATATATATATATATATATATATATATATATATATATATATATATATATATATATATATATATATATATATATATATATATATATATATATATATATATATATATATATATATAGGATGGGGCCCACCTCTGGTGTAAATTGTGGGACCCATAGCCTCGGAGAAGTGGATAAAAAGGCTTCAAGGAGGAATATTTGGATTTCTTCCTGAAGCCGTTTGAATATTCCACTTCCCCTACCACCCCATCTTTTAAACTATTTTTTTTAGCAATATATATATATATATATATATATATATATATATATATATATATATATATATATATATATATATATATATATATATATATATATATATATATATATATATATATATATATATATATGGGTGTGCAGGATCACATATGCCCCCAGCAGAGAGCAGCCCACAGCCTCCACAGGCAGATGACAATTCCAATGGCAACCTCCTCACTTGTGATAACCTTCTGTTGGCATTCAAATCCACTGCTAACAGTACCCTATCCCACATCTCTAAAGCAGCTCGCCACTATGCAGCAGGGAAATTCACAGACCTTCTCAAGCAGGTGAATGGAGGTTCCACCAACTTAGAAGCCCGAGGCACCATCCAAGCATGGCGCAACCTGCTCCTGTTCGGCAATGTCTGTCTTGCAGTTCCTGAGAGACGAGGCAAACTGCTAACCACGTCAATTATCAAGGCAGTGCGCAACTACCCAAGAACGGATAAATGTGTCCCTCTGCCCCATCATCGCAGGAATCACAAAGGTAGACCCAAGAAAAGTCCCACTGAAAACAAGAAAATTTGCGCACAGGTTAGCAAAAAAATTGAAGAAGGTAACACAGTGGGAGCAATAAGAATAATTACAAGTGACGACACTGTAGCCCCCAAAGATGAGACCACAGCCCAAGCACTAAGAGACAAGCATCCAACCAGGGACACCATAGCCATCAACAACAACCCTGAGGAAGACCCCATCACTGAACAATTAATTTGCCTGAATCGGAAGTCTATAAGGCGATTGTGTCATTTCCTGCAGGATCTGCAGGAGGTTACACGGGAATTCGACCTCAGCACCTCAAGGAGATGGTAAATCCAGTACTCGGTGCATCTGCATCACTTCTTCTCACCGAGTTAACAACTTTCGTCAACAACTGCCTGGCTGGGCGAATCCCAGAAGAAATTAAACCTTTCTTTTTTGGAGCCTCACTGTGTGCTTTGAAGAAGAAGGATGGGGGAATCAGACCCATTGCGGTTGGAAACACTCTTCGCCGTCTCGTTGCCAAAGCAGCAGTAAGAAACATTCGCCTAGAAGCTGCCAGTTTACTCCAGCCACACCAACTGGGCTTTGGGGTCCCTCTAGGCAGTGAAGCTGCAGCTCATGCGGCAAGGGCCTACATCAGAGACCTACCAGAAGACAAGGCCATAGTCAAACTTGATTTTAGAAATGCCTTTAATATGGTAAAGAGAGATGCTGTCTTGCCAGCTGTTCGGGATCGCTTCCCCAGTCTTTTTCCGTTCATTTCAGCCGGCTACAGCAAACCCTCAATTCTTTTGTTTGGAGAACATGAAATTCTCTCATCAGAAGGTGTTCAGCAGGGTGACCCACTCGCTCCACTTCTCTTCTGCTTGGCAGTAAGAGAACTAATTTCCAGCCTACGCAGCGAGCTCAACATCTGGTACCTGGATGATGGCACTC